>NC_044196.1:7087002-7247163 GCF_900880675.1 Sparus aurata | reverse complement strand
ATAGATATATATATATATATATTTATATATTTATGTATATATATATATATATATATATATATATATATATTTATATATGTATGTATGTATATATATATACACACACACGGTTATTAAATTATTATTTAATAACTTAATTAAATTAATCTAAAATTAATTGCATTATTATTAAATTAAATATTGGTTTGTGCCCCCCCCCAAAAAAAAACAAAACAAAAAAAACATATGGACCTAATTAAAAATTAGTCGTAAGGTCATCTCTGGGTAATTGTTCAAACAACCTGTTTAATCATAAAAGTCTCCAGTGTTTTCAGGTGTAATCTTTCTATAAAATCTCGTGACAGAGAACTGGATGTTTCCATGTCGTCTGAACCGGTCGGCTGCCTGATCGCTCTGAACATGCAAATCATCAGAGATCAGACAGACGCTGAATGTCCCACTCCTTATCAACTTCAGTTATCAGCGCTGAAATAATAATGTGTTTAATCCACAACAACAACTTTAACGACTCCTGGACGTATTCTGATGAACTTTATGAACAAATGTGTCATCATCAAATGTAAAGTTCTTACAGGCTTTAAAAAGAACTGGTTCTGTTTGTATCTCTGCCTGATCTCTCACATGACACGATGAATATTCCTGCAGAAGCTGCTGATGCTGAACAGGAAATGCGGTCAGTGTGTTTTGTTTGGTCTCACAGTTGCAAATAACTATAATAATAATCTTAAAAAGAAAACTCAGAGAAAAGTAGTTCAACACAAACAGTTCAATATATTTATTCAATATAAAATAAAAAAAATAAATAAATAATATACAACAGTTTTTTGTATTCATTCATAATTGATTCACGTTCAACATTTTTTTTTATTCACAGATGCAGTAAAAAACCTAAAAGTTTATTAAACTGTTTTCAGTGCAGAACAAAACTCCAATAGAACCTGGTGAGTATCACATATTTAGCACCAGTCTACATTCAGTTTATAATCCCTGAATGAATGTAGACATGACAGGAACAATGGATGGATTCATATGTTAAGGCACATTATAATCAATACTTTTGTTTTTATAAGTACACATATATTTCTTAAAACAAAAATCGTTTCCTGCTTTTTGGCCTTCAGTGCTCATGTTATGTTTCAGCTGTTGGAAAACTTCTCCCAGAGTGAAGATGTTCAGAAACTCTGTTTACATCTGGAGATTTGTGTAAACGATGATGCAGAAACATGTTGATCCATGTGAACTCAGATTATGTGTCGTGATGTTGGAGTATTTGAGTTTGTTTATCAACACTGAAACACTTCACAGTTTTGGTTTCTGTTTTTGTAAAGTCTGAATCTGCAGTGTGAACCGATGACTTGAACAACGTTGACACAGTTTGTCACTAATTCTTGGTCAAACTGGCCTAACAGGGAAATTGTAACGCTCCGTCTCAGCTTATATAAAGTGTCACTGGAGGTTCCTCCAGCTCGGAGGTCTCATTAACACTTAAACCCACTAACATTTTGTGTGCAATGGGAATGTGTTTACTGTGTTTCACCCGGTCAGTGGACTCTACAGTGGACCAGAGTTTTTAATCACCTCAGCTCGACTTTGCCCTAAAAACATCAGACCTGAGTGAACATGCTAATTTTAAAAAAGCTGCATTATAAAACAGGTAGTAGGATCCAGACTAACAGTGTGCGTGTGCACAAAAGTTAAGAAAATTATCACATTTATAAAACAGTGTACATACACATACACCCACATCTACACACAATATATCCTTTATAAATCAAATATATAGTTGTATATACATTCTCTGCCATTAAAAAGGTGCTTATTGAATTGTACAGATTAGATTGATGGTTTGAATGTTTGTTATAAAGTAAATCTATTTAAAAAATGTTAGGTTTGAAGACGCATCCCACATTTAATTTCTACAATCTGGCTTCATTTGGCCGCTTCATCAATTTTTTTTGTAGCCAAAATGTTGGTATGTTCTCCTTCACCCAGAGAGACAACTGGGATTGGCTCCAGCAACCCCTTGAAAAGGGGGATAAAGCGGTAACATCCCCGCGACCTCCTCGGATAAAAGCGGCAGATAATGACATGAGAGATGAGCCAAACTGTCCGTATGCATGGGTCAGAGTTTACTTTTACATGGAGAGTCGGACGGAGGCAACATTCAGTCTGTTTACATGACACTCAAGAAAACTGATTGACTGTGAGTCTGACTATGAAAGGATCTTTAAGATGCACGTATACACCATAGTCTGCGCAGGCGCGAGATTTCTTTCAAGGGGCCGTGAGCCGGAAGTAGACGGACGGCGGCGACGGCAGCGTCTTTCCTCCGAAATCATCGCAAGAAAGAGCTCCAGAGTGCACCTAGTTTGTGTAATTATCATGTACGCCATATACGAAGTGTACAAAGATGTAGCTTCGTCTCGCTCTTCGTACGCCATCTTTCTTGAATGCCAAGGCAGCTGGTGACGTAAAGAGGTCAGCCGGAGGTGTTTCTGTTACCACTAGTTGAAATGGGTACAGCGCCACCTATCGTACCGGGTATGACATGCTTTCGGCCAGTAATTCGATATTCTCACCGGCATGTATGCTCGGATAATTGCAGTTGTCTGATTGAGTAGCATAGTCGACCTATGGCTGTAATCTGACTAAGCTGTGCATGTAAACGTACTGAATGAGGCCCCGGGACTATCATTGGTGTACAGGGTACAGTAAACAAAAAACATAGTTAAAAATATAATTAAAAACAAACCAAATAAATAAATAAGATAAATAAGATAAAATAAACATACATGTACAGATATGGGGAGAGAATAATTACAGTTCACTTGTAGGGAATGCAAGACGATAGAGATGGTTTTGAGGAGTTTTTTGAAGACATTTAGTGATTTAGCTGATCTGACAGAAGAAGGTAGACTGTTCCAGAGGGACGGGGCCATGACGGCAGAAGCTTAGATTTGAGGAGGGCACGGGGTATAGATAGGAGACCTAGGTCGGAAGATCTGAGTGGTCTAGAGGTGGAGTAAGGGTGTAGGAGTTCAGAAATGTAGGGAGGGGCAAGACCATGAGGGGCCTTGTATGTGAGGAGTTGTGTCTTGAAGTCTATTCTGTATTTTACTAGGAGCCAATGAAGGGATGCAGGAATTGGTGTGATGTGGAACCTGCGATTGGTTTTGGTTAGTAGTCTGGCTGCAGCGTTTTGTACGAGCTGCAGGTGAGACAGGGCTGCATGGTTGAGACAGGAGAAGAGAGCATTACAGTGGTGAAGGTGAGAGAACTCAGGGTGTGGATTAGAAGTTCAAGATGGCTGGTTGTTAGCATCGCTTTGATTTTTGAGATGTTCCGGAGTTGGAAAAAGCAGGATTGTACAAGTTTGTTTATGTGTGAGTCAAAGTGCAGGTCTCTTGAGGAGGGTTTGAGATGCCAGCTAGAGGGCTGATTGAGGGATTCAGTTCAGGGATGAAATTATTGGGACCAAAGAAGAGAACTTCGGTTTTGTCTGAGTTTAACTGAAGGAAGTTGAGAGACATCCAATCCTTGATAGCAGTCAGGCAGTCATGATGATGTTGGCCACATATATGTACAACTGAGAGAGAACAACTGCTGAAATGATACTAGACTTCATCTGTGGAGTGCCTAGAAATGCATTCATTCAAATACACGCACTCTCTTCAGACAGCTGAGCTTTGGTACATTTTCACTGGAGTGTTTTACTTCAAATCTCAGTAGAAGGACGGATGTTCCTGTTTCAGTTGCCATCAGCTGGATCGTCCTGGTCCTCATTCCCAAGCATCTGTCTCTGTACTTCATTTTGGTTTTGGTCCTCTGGTTCGTTCTCTGTGAGAGAACAAGGTGAGAGCAGTTGTACATGCAGGTAATGAATCCCTACAATTTCAAAGCAAAGTGTTTTTTAATAAATCACATCAGTCTTCTTAAAAAGGTCAAATATTTTCTAGTTTTGATCCAGAGAACAATGTGTGTCAGTGCAAGTTAGGTTTTGAATAATTTTATATTTTTTTTATTTTTTTTTGGACAGTGTATTAAATTTGTGAAAGTTTGAGTCCTTCCACCAAATACATAATTTACCCAAAAACATTCCTCTGTCTCTTTTAAATATCTTATTTCTGAGACATTTAATACGAGAGCAAATAGTTAAAATGCATGTAGAACAACAGACTGTCATCAAAATATACAGAACTTCCTCCACTGAGCAAAAATTAGGCCAAAAATATCACCAGCAAGATGACAATGATTTGTGATTGTAATTTTCTGCACTGGTGAGACAACAACAATCTGTTGGATTCTATTAAACTTTGTGCAGCAGAATCACATTTTCTACCCCAGTTATCATCTGGTGATATTAAAGCTCCTACATGACCTCAGATTTTGGGTTACCTTGATTTGGAGGTGGCAGCTGAGCCTCAAGTTCCATATTGCCTTGACGGTTGTTAGAATTTGTTCCTGACCCGTCTGTAAAAAAAAAAAAAAAAAGAGAGAGAGAGAGAGAGAAACATTTTAAGTATTCAAAAAGCACGCAGCACATTTATTACCATTTCAAGAAGAGAAAAGTTTAATGAGCTCAAGTTTTTAGATAGCAGTCGAGGTGGAAATAAGGTTAGTTCTTCCTCATTTTCTACCCCAGTTATCTTGTGTCCCCAATATAGTCAGTATTATTTCTCCTCCATCACCTCAAACTTCCTCTCAGCTCACTATTACTAAGTAAACATATTTTACATGATAACTTAAAAACATGTGATGCTTCATTGGGTCGACTTTATGTTCATGTTTACAAGAGCAGCATGAAGCATCACAGGTTAATTTTTATGAAGGTGATGATGACAAAGTGTCCACTTTATTGTATTTATAAGTGAAGATTTTAATTAAAAACCTTCATCAGTAGTTGGTCTGTGACAGGACATCAACTCTGACCTCCTGTATGAAAGTCAGACTACAAACTGACCCTCACACCCAGTTTCTATAATGTTACGTCCTACGTCACTAAAAGAGTCACACTGACTGACAGTGGATGTTAACTGTCAGTGATACTGACTGAGCTCAGAGGAGCAGCAACATTTAAACCAACAACAGGGCGAGTGAAGCAACTTTACAACTTGAGTGTCTGTTTAACAGGAAATGTGTCAATAATGATAAAGTTGAGAGACGTTTGACTTACAGTTCTTAAGCTGCTCACGATAACGGTAGGCCAGAGCGACGATGATGATGATGAGAGCAACAAGAACACCACCAATAATCTTGTTCTGTCTGTCTGTGCCTGAATGAATGTAGGAGAGATGTTAGTTTTAGTGCTTTGCTTCAGATTTCCAATATTATATTTCTCAGTTCACCATGTACATAATATATTCCAGTTGTTCACAGCTGCAGGAAGCTGCATGCTTCTGCTGCACACATTAAAGTGAGCAGTGCTGCAGGTGTGCTGCAGGTGTGTTGCAGGTGTGTTGCAGGTGTGCTGCAGGTGTGCTGCAGGTGTGTTGCAGGTGTGCTGCAGGTGTGCTGCAGGTGTGCTGCAGGTGTGCTGCAGGTGTGCTGGTTGTCATAAACTGCAGTTCAGCTGTTCCTCCAGTTCATCAACTAGCAGCTCACTGACTGTTTCTCCTCCTGAAATACTTCAAACTGATCCACTGACACAATGCTGCCAAATATGACCCTGTTGTTGTTGTCGGGTCATTTTAATAATGAAGCTCTGGTAACTCCATGACGAGTACGTTCCACTTCCTTTAACATCTGTACTATAAAAATCAGAGGCTGCAGCAGCTGCACACTGTTCACCTCACTGAAGGTGTGAAGATGATCTGGAGGCTGAATTATGAAGCAAGTTCAACTTACTGAGTGAGTTAACTGGAGACTCAGTAACATCCTGATGGATCTGAGAGGTGTCTTCTTCTTCTGCTGGAAGAACTGTTAAAAAAGAGAAACTCTTTCAAGTATTAAAAGGCAAGCAGCACATTTATTACATCTGTTTCAGGTAAAAGAACAGTTTTAAAATACTAGTTAACATATACAAAGTTTTTTACACAGTTTTGTGCGACCAACAGGTGATAAAACATAAAACTATGAACTCAAATTCAAACTTAATCTCTCCATTCTGCTTTTTATTATTAATGAGAATAAATAACAAAACTAAACTATATTATAATAATTTTAAAAGGTTATTTAGCAAAACTGATATCTTAGTTTATTATTATCCCAATCACGTGTTTGTGTGTGCACATGATGGCTTTATCTATTATTGCAATTAAACTCCTCATATGTAAGAGGTCAGAGGTCACACTTCAACTTGTTTTACACAAAAAGAATCAGTTTAATGCAGTTTTATCCTTCTGCCATCAGAGTCTGCAATGTTTAAGTGAGTCCCCTGATCACCTTTATTATATGTTGGACAACTTCAAGGCTCGGAGTAAAATAAATATGATGATGTGATAGTGATTTGAAATATTAAAAGACATTTGCTTTACATGTGTCATGTTGAAAGTGCATTTAATCTATAAGGTAGGGAAAACACTTCATGGTTTGTGTGCACATCTATACATCTGATTTATTATCATGTAACTGAGAAAGTGACTGTTTATAACCTGTGAAACATCTTGTGTACATTTAAGTTAAAAACCTCACGATAATAAAATAGTATTAATATTACCTTTGATGGTTACGGTACAGTAGAGACTCCCTCCAACATAGCAGTAGTATGTGCCACTATGAGATGCGTTTAGTTTCAGGCTTAGAGAAAAGTTCCCTGAGGACAGCTCCTCCTTGAAAAGAGATGTTAGGTTTATGAAGTCGGGTCTCGGTATCTCAGTGGCGTTAGGGCGCCAGATGCACTTATGGATGGGCTGATCATTTTCACCCTTAAACCACTCAACTCTCCTATGGGTGATATTCATCTCTACTAAACATGGGAGAATCACTGTCTCACCAACTTTTCCTTCAATGGTTATATTTGAGTACTGCAACACTGTTGAAGAAAGCAAACAAAATATTATGATTACACAGAGTCTTTCGTCTACAACAAATTACTCCCAACACAGGACGCTGGTCGCTGTGTTGTAACAGTCAAACACTCAAGCGACCAGGAAGAGTATTTATTGTGTACTTACACAACAATTAAATAGACCTGACTTCTAGGGACTTTCATTAATTAGGAGTTGCAGACATTGTTTTTTCCCATAAGCAAACATTGTGAGAGAAGCGTCTTCAAAACTCTTTTCAGCGTCACAACAGCCACAAAAATGACTCGATTGACTGTCTGATTGAGTCATGGGGTCCGATAACATTTGGAAAGTCTAGAAGATTTATTATTTAATCATCACTCCAGTTAGCGAAACGCAAAACCGAAAGTAAACCCAATGTATTTGTTCCAGCTAGTTTGCGGCTAACTTCCTTGTTGACTCTCCAGGTGACCAAAAACACAATTTACTGTGTCAATTTCCTTTTCTTCTCTTGCACGGTGACTGAAGCAGCCCGGAAGAAGCTCCGCCCGACTTTATTTTCATTGAAAATTTGGCGAATAATAATGAAGGTATTCTCGGATATTTGTTCTCCATAAAGATCACTGTTATTTTTGCTTTGATTTGGCGCAAGTAGTTCTACCTTTACCTTGTATTATTACGCATCAGCTACAAAGTAGCGGCTCAGTCAGCTCACCTGAGTCTCCAGAGGCGCTCACCCGCCCGATGAGGAGAAGCAGAATGCAGAGCAGCAGTACACGTATCATCATCTGTGGTTTACTAATTATATGTTGCTGTGTCGTCAAGTTGTACCTTCTTTACCTGCACACAGACTGTTCGCAGGGAGAAAAAACCTCAAACGACCTCACCACACCTGCGAAGCTGACGTCACGTCTTCCGGGGTGTGTGTGTGTGTGTGTGTGTGTGTGTGTGTGTGTGTGTGTGTGTGTGGGGTGGGGTGGGATGGGATACACCACTGAGACAAAATCTCATCAACAGTATTCATCAGAGGGGAGAATACAGAACTGTTAGTCTTCTACAGTCCAGGAAACCCCACAACACATGATGACATAAATACAGGTGTTTACTTCCTGAGGACAGAGCCTTCGACAGCGGCTGAGGGTACTGGATCAAGCAGCGAGACACACGGCTTCCGGAAATAAAGCAGTGCATATCTAACGTTACTACCCACATAGCAGTAGAGTCTGTAGGAGAGAGCTGCAGGTCCACTTTTCTCGTGTCCTTTTCGACGCACTACATGAGAAAAAGAGAAATGTGGTTATCCTGGCTCATGAGAAGACCATAACAGCTGGGCTGGATATGGATACATTTGTTCGGGTTTTTACGCACAGAAACAGAAGACTGATGTTGTATTAGATTACATGCCATGTTCTGTGTATCATAAAAGATTTTCAGTCACAGAGCCAGCAAAACAAAACAAAGAGGAAATACAGTATGAAACTTGACTAACAGTGATTTTATTTACCTGAATAATATGAACAACTAAAATGTTTCTTGTGATAAGAAAAAAAAAAACACAAAAAAAACTTTGTAAAAAAATCAGCTGTAAAATACTCATTGTTTATACTCCAAACTTGAAAACTTGTAACATTGGCAAATGCTGAAAGATAATAATACAAATAATAATATTTAGATAACTAACTTTAACTGGACATTGATAAAGTTGGCCTCCTATAATTGTGGGTGGAGGTGGGTTTAAAATTCAAAATGTATCAGCTGAGCGCTGATGATGCAGCCCTTAATGAGCAACACTCAATTAACAACAGACTGAATATGGGCTAAAAGCGTGACATAATGTGTCATTTGATACACTTTGTGACCCTAAAACGGTGGACAATACCATAACTGAAATGTAACAATGTACTATATTTCATCAAATATCAATGCAAATGAACAAATGCAAGGGGGAAACTAATAATACATAGCATGATAATTAGTGGATAATTAGCTATAAGCATGGCATGGCCTACTGATTCAGGAAGAAATTTACGTTTTTTACATAAAAGCCAAAGAAGAACAAACAAGAACTACCACTGTATGTCATAAACGTAGCCTACAATACCACATGGATTAGCTCCCAACCCCACACATGCCAACTGCTGAGCCTCAGTTTTCTGTTGCTCACTATGGGTATTAATCCAGCCAGCCAGTAGGCGGCACATTGGCTTTGCACTTCACTACCCATAGAGCAGTGGGACTCAGGTAACACAGTTATGCAACTAATATACAGTAAAAACTACTGTAAAACAATACATTCTAAACTTTCCATTTTCATAGTCACATTACAGTCTAGACCTTTCTAACAATTAGATGTAACATAAATAATATTGTCCTCCTATAAGAGGGGGGTAGAGGCAATGACAATGCCAATTACATTGTAGCTTCACATTTAAATAGAAAATATGTTAGTAGAGTGACATCAAGAATTTGCTGGCAACAGAATTTGTTTTCTTTGTCAATCCAGAAAAAGAATTCCCATTAGAACTTTACTGATGGAACGACAGTGAATCTGCGATGCTTACATCTGGGTTGGCATCATAGACTGGTAGGCATACAAAAAAACGTCATCCCTATGGCACTCAAAACAGTAGCAGTTGGTGACCAACCAACATTTCTTACTGCTCCACCAATCAAGGCAGTCTAGAACTGGGCCTGGTAGGATTTATCCTATAAACAAAACTATGAACTGCCAGCGCCCCCTGCAGAATTCTCCACTGCAGATCACCTGACCTCTTGTTTAGCAGCAGTTTATAAAAAACCCTCCATACTGGTTTTCAGTCGTCCTGCACCTTTAGCCTTCCTCCAACTCAGCTTTCTCTTGTTCAAAGCTCTGACACAGTATTTATACAATGCTTTTCCATTCAACATGGACAAATTTACAGACGCAGCCTTATTTCTGACCAGTAATGGTTCCGTCAGTCCAGTTTGTTCTATTTTAAGACCCAGTTTACGGAACGGATCTCCTCCATCATAAGTCTCTGTTCCAATAAAATAGTCCTATAGCATTTCCATTTCCTCGCTGGTCAGTCTTTTAATCCATGAGTTTAAAATGTGTGTCTCTCTCTCTCACCCGTAAAGATACCACTGACTCTGTGTTGTGAAGACCTGGACCTGCAGTATCCACTATGCGTTTCAGCTTCACTGACCCGGCTAAACATAACCACAGTCCATTAAAAACAAAGACGCATCCAAACCCAAACCTGCTACTCCCATAAAATGGTTATTGGTTTCCAGACCACATCATCATTTCCTGTGAGGTAACATTGAATAACCTGTAATCTGAAGGCTGCTGCTCGGCTCTCCAAGTGCAGTGCTGTGTACACTTCCTCTTCAGTCAGAGGGCCCTCCCGCTCCTTGTTGGTCTCCTCTGGGACTCTGGGCAGCCCACTGCAGAAGGAGTTAAAGGCCCCCTCATCCTCTGTGTACAGTAGTAAAAGTCCACAGCTCTCTGCCAGATCCCACTTTCTTCAGTCAGCATCTGTCTTCTCCAGGCTGAACAAAAAACTTTGACGGTGAGTCCATCTGAGTAGCGCTCTGACAGCGAGACCGGACCGGCGCCCCGTGTGCTTTAGAGCCCAGCAGGTCTGCCAGTACGGATTTTTGGGATTTGAGGTCTTCAAAGCAGCCTCGATTTCCTGTGGACTCTGCAGAACTCTGCATTTCCACTATTTCAATCTCCAGATCCCTCATAGACTTGGTAATGTTCTGAGAGACATTGAGAGTGTACTGTTGAGAAAGCTGCTTGATCGCCACCTTCCCACAATCCCACCACTGCTTCAATGATGTAAAATCTTCTTTTCTAGTTTTCAAAACTTTCCCAAAAAAATATAAAGGTTTCTCTAAAATTGACATCTAAAAACAAAGCAGTGTTAAAGTGTCAATATGCAGACTTGTGTTTTACATTTGCAATGAAGACATTACAAGACACCATGGAATGATCTGTAAACCCTACAGGCAGTATTCTGCACCCTTTAAAAACACTGAAATGATGCTTAAAACAATCAAATCTGTCTAATCTGGCCATAGAAAAATAATTCTCTCTGTGTTGGACCCAAGTGTACTGTCTGTGTTTGTCTTGCATTTCTCTCCATACATCAGTTAACTTATGAACCTCCACCAGCTGTTTCATGGCACATTTTGAAGCAGCATGAGGTTCAATATGATTCCTGTTCACCTGATCATTCTCAGTACAGTTAAAATCCCCTCCTGAAAATAAAAAAAATCTTCAGGCTCACACTGACTTAAAACCACACTGAGTTCATTTAAAAACTGAACTCTGTCAGGTCCTGTGTTGGGAGCGTATACATTTATAAACACAACAGCAAAAAGCTCATATGTGGCTCTGACCAGCATCAGTCGGCCCTGTATTACTTCCTCCACCACTTGAGACTTTGGCAGAATGTTTTTGGAGAAGAGAAGCGCCACTCCTCCACTGGTTCTGCTTAAATGACTTAAAACAACCTCCCCATCCCATTCTCTCCTCCAGTCAGTCTCAATTAAAGTGTCACTGTACATTTCATGAACCAACATCACATTGATGCTCTTCAGTTTAACAAGCTCAAACAGACTTGCCCTCTTCCTCACATCTCTAGCTCAATTCAAGTTTGGAGATTGTGAAATCACTCATGATCTCTGATGTGAGAAGTAACACACAGAGTAACACAGACAGCAGACAGACTGTCTTACATGGCTTTTGAGTCCACATCATTATAAAGTTCTTGTTTGAGTTTCTGCACTATTTTCTTCAGTCTGTAAATCTCCTGGTCTGTTAGGACTTGGCAAGGATGAGGACTCAGACGCAGATTGAGAACGATTAATGCAAGCTTTTATTCTTAATTTCTTTGTGCTCTCCTCAGACAGAGTGATAACACAACAGCTATAAATTCTAGACTCGTCTAAACAGACGAGAAACAGGTAAACTAAACAAAAGATGCACAAGGCACAAAACAATGAACGGAAGATCGCTCCCGAGGGAGGAAGGGGCAAAAGGCCAAATCTACACTGATCTCAATAACAATAATCTATGAAACTTTACAAAAGAAAATCGCTCACGAGGAGGAGAGGGCAAAGGGCTATAAACGGAAACTATGCTGCACAGAGCTAGAAAAACTACAAATGAAAACGCTCCAAGAGGAGGGAAAAGCAAAGCACTATGAAATTAAACTAGCGTCTCAAAAGAAACGAGCTGACCAAAACTTTTAGAAAACAAAATCACTCTTCTACAGAGGGTACAAAGAAAACAGAAAACCAAGCAGGGCAATACTCAACAATGGCTTGACAAGGCTGTGGAAGACGGCTGGAGGTACACGACGAGACGATATACTCTGGCAACAAGACAGGGGAAGACGAGGACTATATACACATGAGGGAGGGTGACACAGGTGGACACAATCAGGGAATCAAGGGAGACATCAGACCGGTGACACAGGAGGAAGAGCAAGTGACCTGAAACGAGAGGAGGATAAGATTTTCAACATAAAACAGGAAGTTTGCCAGACGAAACCCCAAAACAGGACATCCCTCACCGCGGTGTGACATGGTCAGAATAACCTCCCTTTCCTCTGCTTCTCATCTGTGATCGGGCAGAAAGAAAAAACAATTCTTCGTCTGCAAAATCATTTTCAACTTTTTTCATGTTTTTTGTTGTTTGCAGAAACTTTTTTATCTGTTCTACTTCATAATGTTTTTCCTGCTGCTGTGATTCAGCAGGCAGTTGTGAGTCAGTCTGAGGCTGGCTGTCTTCAGCACAGACCTCTTCCTCCTTCTGTTCCTCCACCTCCTCCTCCATACCAGACTCGTTCACTTGTTTTCTTTTGAGAACAGGGACTTTAAACACATTCTCTTCCTCCTCCATCAGGTCTTCATCACTGTCCCTCACTGTGTCCTGTGCTGCTCTGTCTGCACTGTTCAACACAGTCTGCTGTGTCTCCTGCTTTCTCACTGTTGGTGCTTATCTCGTCCTCTTTCTGATTGACAGCTGCTTCACTCCTTTTATCTTTTCCAGCCTCACTGTTTTCCTGTCTCTGCTGTGTCTTTTCTGTCCGCTCACCATCTTTAGTGTGTGTCTGTGTGACTCCTCTGGCCTCCTTCCTCTGTGTCTCATCATTAGAGGAAACTTTGTCAGGATAGGTGACCCTCCCTCCCGCAGCCAAAACACTTCAGAGTCCCCGAGGTCATAAATTTAATATATTCAAAGTCACGTACTTTCAGGTTAAACACCAGACTGAGCTCCTCATCTTTCTTGTTGAGGATCATGTGAACCTGCCGTCTGTGTGAAACAACGTGTTTCAACAGCGGAGATTTACAGCCCAACGGCAGCTTCCTGATGGGGAAACTATCTTCCCGTGCCTCAACAGTTCCCTCAACAACACATCATCACTGATATACAGCGGGATGTTAGATATGATGATGCGTTTAGCAGGTGTATTGAGAGGAGACACTGATACAAACGTATAGTTAACAACAGTGCCGTTCATCCAAGCAGCAGATTTAATGCTTAACTTCTCCCACTGCCAGACTGCAGTCCTCCACTCAACAAGGGAAACCAGGAGAGATTTTAAAACCATGTTTCCTGCTGAGTTTGGTAAACGCCATACCGGCATTGAGCACACCAACCAGTGAAACCTGGCCGACCACAAAAACAAGCAGAAATCCACTAAAACACCAAATACACCTACAACTACACTATGTACAACATTTAGAGATATAGATAAAGATGAAAAATCACTCATAAATCGCTCTCACACACACTGCTCAACACAGCACATTATCATGTTTTGTCCATCGTAGAGGATGTTGGGTTGAAGTAACAAGGTTGTAGATGACCCCTACAGTATGACAAGATGGGAATTATTAGTTTATAGGACAGCAGAAACACGGGGAAGAAGCCTAAAGAAGCAACTTAATTTGGGAAACAAGCCAAACATGATTGTTTGCAATAACTAAACTTGGCAACTCTGTCTCTTACATCTGGTGTTCTTTGACTCACTCAGTGTTGGAGAGAGCGCTGTTGTTACACTGTGGTCCAGTAGGGCAGTGCTGCATATTCAAAGACTGATACGATGAACCTCGAGCATGGTTTCAGAGAACACTTGTGTTTGAGTTTGCTCAGGTTGATAATGTGGCTGGCACTGATATTATTTACTAATGATTATTGGTCCTGTCAAAACACACATGTCTAAAACAATCCTGGCTCAGTCCTGAACATATTGTACATTCATATTTAGACGGCAGCACTGAGATCCTCCCAGGGGCATCGGCAGGTAGTGGCACGAGACTGGCAACCTGTGGCATGTCCGAGGCATCTCTACTTGTTTACACATTTTAATGTACAGTTTTGCACAATTTCTCTTTGTTTTTCCACTTCTTAATATTATCTATATATATGTATATCTATATATCTATATATATATAGATATACATATATCACATGTATATCTGTTCCATAGCATAAATGTGAATGTAAGACATTGTACATATTGTACTATTCCTATTTTTATATTTAATATTTATATATTATGTATTATATTATATCATATCATATATAATTTTATATTTTATATTTTCCCTGTGTTTATATTATTCTTGCATTTCCTAACTGCAGAGCTTGTGCCAGTAGATGCCACAGACATGCCACAGGTTGCCACTGTGCCAAAGGATCTTTCTTTAGATCTTATTCATCACATTACAGCAGGGACGGGCAACCATGTGCCATAGAGACAAGGAGTGTATGTTTTTATATCAATTTAAAAAAACAAGTACATTTCATAATTCATTATCTATTACACAAACTCTTTGGAGTCCTCATTAACAATCTGTCATGTGCACTGAATTCCCAGCATGGAATAATCCCCTCAGGCACTGAGTGAAGCTTTAAGATTAGTTTTCCTCCAAAGCAGCCACACTTCACATTAAGCACATAATAAGTATTGGAAACAGAAAGTACTGTTGCACTCCATCTTGATCACAACAAAGTAAGTTTGTCCTACCAACAAATAGTTTAACTACAACAGTTACAACACAAGCAGATATCAGTTCATATATTTTTACTAATGAGGAGTTTCACTATTTGTTTTTGTCAGATGTCTGCAGTATTCAACTTGCTGGAGCGGTTGTAGATGACTCCTACAGCATGACAAGATAGGATTACTAGTTTGAGACAGCAGACACACGGGGGAAAGCCCAGAGTAGCAACTTTATTTTGAGAAACAAGCCAAAGATTGCTTAGAATGAGCAAACTTGGCAACTCTGGCTTTTCATCTGGTGTTCTTGGACTGGATCAACACTTTGCTGCCTCCCACAGTTCAGACATGGAACTACAGCTCACTGACAGAAGAGAAGCTTTTATCAGTCAGGCTTCACTCAGTGTTGTAGAGAGCGCTGTTGTTATCTCAGCTGAATGCTGCTCAGTTGATGTTGTTGTACTGCTTCATAGCCTCTATAGTATTGTAATATACTGTGGTCCAGTCGGGCAGTGCTGCATATTCAAAGACTGATATGATGAACCCTGAGCATGGTTTCAGAGGACACTTGTGTTTGAGTTTGCTCAGGTTGATAATGTGGCTGCTAATGTCCGGTTTCACAGAAATGTGACTCATTAGAGTCAAACCTCTGTGACCAGCATGAGGCTGAGGATGAGGTTTACTTGTTTGTTTCTCTCTTCTGATTAAAGAGGAAGAGTTGTGATGTTTTGATGCACCAAGTCTGGTTGTTGCTGTTTGCATGTGAGAAGCTGAAAAGAAAATATTTGACTTGAATAATCAGTAGTCATGGGTTGGACAACAGCCATGTTTTGTGACTGTACCTGGCACATGAGACTCTATAATGCAGCAAAATTAGACATAAACACCTGGACATATCCTGTATTGCTTTCATGGTAGTTCCTGTAACAAAGGTGCAACCAGGACCACATATTGCCATGATGACATGGTGAAAATATGTTGCCTCTTTCCTTCGCTCGCTTCCAAAACAAATGGACGTGCTAGCCAGATTAAAATCCTTCAGCAGGAGACCAGGAGTGGACTCCTTTCACAACCACTTGGTGCAGAAAAGGATATATTATATATTATTTATATCTTTTATTTATTTATTATGATATATATTATAAATATTAGCAACATGGAGATCAGCCTTCAGGGAAGGAAGACAATACAATAAGTTAGAATGGTAATTAGTAATTTGATACTACAGTTTTACAGTTTAGCTGTTCTTATTATGTTTCTATTGTTTTGTACAGTGAAGTAAAACCGTGTGAAACACTGAGGTGAACATCAGTGAGGTTGTTTGATTTGTTCCTCCTGTCTCGTTGTTGTCTGTCATGGTTTCCTTTGATCTCAGGATGTGGGCTGACTGTTGGCTGAAAGTTAACAGTAAGAACTCTGACAGCATCGACGGAGGATGGAGGTCGCTTCACTCTGCCTCATAATCTGTAAGAAATTCAACTTTTTTCAGTAGTTTTAATAGACATGCTTTATTTTCGATACTAATTATTCGGGGCTTTGTTCCCTACACTGATATTTAGTTTAGATGTCACACTGTCATTATCAATAGTAAATACTGAGACAAGGAAGGTGCAGAATTAAAAAGGCTATAACAATGCTGAGTTGATGGTCAGTCTGATCACTTCAGAACCAAACATGCAGGGTTTGATGTCAGTAGGATTAGATGTCAAACTCATGTTTTTTTTTTAATCTCATCTTCTATTTCCTGTTTGAACCACCAGCAGCCACCCTGAGCATCAACCCTGACAGATCCCAGTTCTTTGAGTATGAACGGATCTCTCTAAGCTGTGCAGGGCCAGGAAACTCTACTGGCTGGACACTGAAGAGAAATGTCTCATTTATGACATCACAGCCTTGCAAGGGGGGCTTCGGATACCCATATGAATCTGTCTGCACAATCATGGATGCCGACCCATTGGACAACGGGGTGTACTGGTGTGAATCTGAGCAGGGCGAGTGCAGCAAACCCATCAACATCACAGTGACAGGTATGCTGCTAAATGAGAGTGTGTTTTGTTTCAGATTGTGTTTTATGCTCCAGTTTGACAAAGAGATCATAAATTGTTGTGTTACAGTCTACTCTCTATTTTATGATCTCTGTTGATGCAAGACAACTTCTATATTTACTCACAAGATGGCACAGTATGATATAAATAATGTCACTGACAGGTGAAATGTCATCAAGGCACTTCACAACAGTGAAGGGTGAAAGTTTTGGCAATTCTGATAAAACTTATGAATGCAAAAGTAACATTTGTAGAGTCCTGCCTCCACCGTGGTTTGAATGTTCCTGCTGTGTTGCCCTTTTCGGCATGGGTGTTACATAAAACTTTTGCAAAGAATACACCTGTGCATCCTCACTCATAGCTCCTTGAAAAGCTTCCTTTGTCCTCACTCCTCAAGGAGCTTCCATCACATTTTTTAAACATTCTAGATCATTTGTGTCAAAATTGTACGGTAGGCTTGATGATGTCAATTTACTTTTGGAAATAATACGTAATGTTATATTCTGTACTAAATGTTGGCTTTGCCTTTCTGTATCTCAGCAGGGGTCGTGATCCTGGAGAGCCCTGCACTTCCTGTGACAGAGGGAGACAATGTGACACTTCGCTGTATCTACAAGGCAAGATTTGCAAATAATCCTACTTCAGATTTCAACGCTACGTTCTACAAAGACGGTGAATTCTTCGGTACTGAGCCTGCAGGAAAGATGATCCTCTCTTCGGTGTCCAAGCATCACGAAGGCCTCTACAGGTGTAAACATCCTGAGAAAGGACAGTCGGAGCAGAGCTGGCTGTCTGTGACAGGTGAGCTGATCTTCTGCTCTCTGTGTGACACAACAACATGTCGGGCTCTTTGAGACTAACCCACACAGCTCGCTACATTCTGTTTGGATCATGTTTCATGTCTGAAGCTGATGGATTTCTTCCTCACAGGTCAGCCATCAAATGTCTCTCCTCCTCCTCATCATCTTCCTCTCATGTTGGTGTGCACCATCCTGCTCTTCATCCTCTACACTGCCATCCTCATCCTCGCCATATACACGTACCGAAAGTGTGCTCGAGGTAAGAAGCGTTCTAATAATATATCATTACTGCTGTACTGATCATCTGATCTGGTTTCCTCCTCCAAAAGACGCACGTCAAAGCATCACGCCAGAGAGTGTTCTGATTGGTCAGTAGTCCAGCTGTCATCCTAATATAAGCTCTTAACATGGCTCCTGTTAGCTGTACTGTAGATTACCATGGTGATAGACCTCAATAAGATGGGGCCAGTACGAGATAGCGGAAAACCAAAGCCGAGCCTAATAAAGGGCAGCTAACCCACACAGCTCGCTACGTGACAAAGTCCTCAGTTTGTGGTTAACATGGTGAACAAGGCCAACAGAGCAGAGCTGGTTGTCACAGCAACGTTGGTAGAAAACAGGAAGTGAAACGAAGCCATGCAAGACTGAAGAAAGAAAAAAAATGACTTCAGACATTCACTGCTCTGGTTTTCCTGCAGCACGAGCTGATGTTAAAAAGAGAGCGTCTGATCAATACTGAAGAAGAAGAAGAAGAAGAAGAAGAAGAGGTTGTTTGCTGCCCAATATGAATGGAGAGAAGCTGATATTCTTATTTCTTTAAGCATCTCTTTGCCAGTATAGCACGACGCCTATGCTAATATATTAAAAAATGATGCGTGCACTGAACCAACCACAAACATTCTGATTCTCAAATCTGATGAGTCGTTTGTTTAAACATACAGAAAGATGGCGGACACATTGTAAATATGCTTGATGCTGTGTACCAAATATTATTTGCATTTATTATTCCGCTGTAACGATGTTTAACATTTATATACTGTGTTACGATGTTTTGACTTCTGGGCTGAACTTTGCAATAAAATAACTTAGAACACATTTTATATGGTCACAGTCAGGAACATTTTGAGCAGAAATTCATCCGGTCTGCAGCAAAATGGAAATATGTTTACTATAGAAGAACTTCTTTGGTGACGTATCCACAAGATGTATTCACTATATGCTGTGTAATACAATGTTTTTCTTTTGTATATAAAACGTGAGAAATAATTGCTGAATGTGTGTGTGTGTGTGTGTGTGTGTGTGTGTGTGTGTGTGCGTGTGTGTGTGTGTGCGTGTCATAAACTATTAGCCAGGACGTGCACATGATTATAGAGGGGCAGGGGCTCACAGTCAGAAAAGTCAGAAAAGGGCAGGCACATTTTTTTTCAGGCCTTAATAACACAATATGTAGATTAATTAATGTAAAATCAATAAACAAAGTACTTATAGAAAGCTAACTATTCAGCTGTGTATCCTGTGTAGCTGTGAGTGATATGCAACTGACATTTCATTTGTGTCAACAAATTATTGTCAACATGAGTTTATTCACATCATCATAATACTTAGGTTTGGAAGACATGCAATTCAGCTGCAATTCTTAAAAAGCAATAAAACACTGGTTTATTATTAGGCTGTTTATTGGAGGGCAAGTGCAAACTAGAAATACAGGCTACACATCTAAACATGTGACAGAACCAAGAAATGACTACTGTGACTGTTAGTAGAACAACAATGTTTACAACAGCAAAGTCACAGTGAACTCAATATCTGGAAGAAGTTTAAGATTTGTGGCAGATAAACAGCCACACAGACAGCTGTCAGATTATTCTTAACTCTCATTAACAAGCAGTTAGCTTAACAAGCACAAATGGACGCTCTTCTGAAATATGACTCATATTAAAGCACGTTGAACAAGTGGCAGGTGACTTGTTGCCCCCACAAGGAAGTTATGTTCATGGATTTATAACTCACAAAGGTTCAAGTCGCTCCACTGTCACATCTCATCTGATATGTACGTGGTGGAGTTCTGATGAGGCAGCAACTTCTCTCTCCCTCTCATTTAAAACTGATCCACTGACACAATAGTGCCAAATATGACCCTGTTGTTGTCGGGGCCATTTTAATAATGAAGCTCTGGTAACTCAAACAATTCCATTCTTTATCAACCATTTGTTAAGCAGCGGGTTAAAGGTTTATAAACATCTATTTTCCAAATGTTGTCTTTATAGAGGACCTACAAAGGATTTGATAACCATTTTTTCACGAACAAGACCACGCCACAATTTGATGTTAAGACAGTCTGTTGAATTTTGGAAAGGATGGGAAGAGGGGGGTCGAGGTCGGTGGATGACGAAAGGGAAGAGTCGAGGTCGTGGATGAAGAGGGAGTTTGAGTGGAGCGCAGATCGGCTGGAAAGTTTAGGAACTGGGAGGTTGAGACTCAGATTGGGGATACGTCTCGGTGGGCGAACGTCTTGGTCAGCGTGGCTTCATCATCCCCCCCAGTTCCTGTGCTGGGATGGCCTGAGTTCCTGATCTGGAGGATCTTCTTCCTGTTGAGTGTCGATGTCGAAGTCTGGACTGCTGACGGTTCAGAACATGGGAACTGGTTAGGCTTGCCTATATAGATTTCACATGATTGGGTCAGGGCGAGCAGGTGGTTGAGTTAATGAGGCATGGGTGTTTTGATAAGATGCGGGTGGTTGGATTGGCTGAGGGTTAGGGTTAGGGATTGGCAAGGCAAGATGGCGTGGTCAAGTTCCTGAACCTTAGTTATAATAACTCCATTAAACATCAGTTGCAGCATTACAATAAAATATTGAAAGTATATTTTAGTAGTCTGAATGGACATTTTAAAAAAGACATACTCAAAAATGTTTCAACTGATTCTACGGTCAAAAAAAAAAAGTTTCCTACCTGTTGAGGCCACGGCAGCTCGAGTGAGCAGCAACAGGATGAATCCCACTTTCTCCTTCATCACGCTCATCAAATCAGTGTGTGGAATATGATAAAGATAAAAGATGTGACACCTTACGAATGATGATGAAGAATTGTCACACAAACACTTCCTCATTATGACAGGAAAATTTACTTTTCAACAGAGCAGAAACTTATAACATATAACATAACATATTTACATATCAGTGTCCTGGCAACAAGAAGGAAAAAACCATGAGTTGTCTGACTGGTTGTTCAGCTCTGTGTGTCTGTGTGCCTCCTGCATGGTTTCTGTCTAGTGACAGTTATATGGTTGCAGAACATACTGTATATTAGGGGTGTGCATTGGCACTGCCCTCACAATTCGATTCGATTCAATTCGATTCTACGATGCATTGCGATGCATCAAAATTCTACTGCACACAACAAGGCAAACTTTTCATCAGTCATGAGGCAATACAAGCAGTCGGATATTAAACAACAGATTTTATTGGCTGCTATGTGTGTATTATCACTCTCCTGTCTCCCCAGGTGTTCCCCAGGTGTCCCCCTGTTAATCCAAACCCGCGGACAGTTTATAATCATATGGATGCTGTTATAATGTGTAGTGATTGAGATCCTGACCCACCAAACATCCTGGAAAGTGACGGAGTGAAGTTTTTCGTGCTAAATTACGTAATTATACATAATCACCATCAGTAAACAGGACGCTGTCTGACTCTGTCACTCGCGGGGACGGAGGCTGTTTTCTGGAGGAAAGTTCCCTGAAGTCTCGGTCAGGAGAGCTGGCGGTCGCGGTGATTTATTTTCATCACAAACACTCGGTGAGTTTAAGTTTTTTGCCGGTGACAAACGCTGTTTTTTGAGCAAAAATGTGATGAAGAGTCAGTAGGACAGGCGGAGGACATACAGGAGGACAGACGCTTCTCCACGTACAGCTGTGGTATTTGTTTTCCTCATATAAGTTGCTAAAGACAGTTACAGTTACTACGTTACTTTTGTTCGGTCCTGTAACGTTGCTTTGTGGGACATTTCTCTGTATTTAGTTGAGTGAAGGACCTGTGCAGTTAGACTGTCAGACCGACACGCCCTCGCTCCGCGCCTCCGGATTATCCGTTCACACTGGGACGACTCACCAATAATGCGGCCCTGATGTTGTTGTTATGCTAGCTGTTGCTGCCGCTTAGCATGTAGCTACAGGCTGCGCATGTCATTGCAACGTTGCTCCGGAAATGCCCCCGGAAGTAATTGAAACTTCACAACTTTATTGTCCACTCAAGGCCAGAAAATAAACAGTGACATAATTGATTATGGCACGTTGCCGCATCGATGCTGAATCGTGCATGCCCCGCATTGCGATGCATCGCCAAATCGATTATTGTTGACACCACTACTATGGTGTAAGAATGAAAACATTCTCGGTTAAGGAGTTCATCCTGAAGGGTGTTCGTGTAGCCTGTTCTGTGTACAAACTCCCCCAAAAACCCAATTTAAAAAAACAAAAATGTTCATGGATCTATACTTAAAATTAGTCCAAAGGTCATCTCTGAGTAATTGTTCAAACAACTTGTTTAATTTTAAAAATCTCCAGTGTTTTCAGGTGTAATCTTTCTATAAAATCTCAGGACAGAGAACTGGATGTTTCCATGCCGTCCATCGCTCTGAACATGTAAATCATCAGAGATCAGACAGACGCTGAACGTCCCACTCCTTATCAACTTCAGTTATCAGCTCTGAAATAATAATGTGTTTAATCCACAAAAACAACTTTAACGCCTCCTGGACGTATTCTGATGATCTTTATGAACAAATGTGTCGTCTTCAAATGTAAAGTTCTTACAGGCTTTAAAAAGAACTGGTTCTGTTTGTATCTCCGCCTGATCTCTCACATGACACGATGAATATTCCTGCAGAAGCTGCTGAAGCTGAACTCTCCTCCTTTAAAGGAGAACTTCGGTCGATTTAAACATGCAGCTTCATTGCTCAAGCTACCCTTGACTTGCCAGTACCGAAGACGCGAACAAATTTGGTCCAACCATTACAGAGCTCCTTGAACGCAGATTTAGCATTGAACGCTAACTGCATGGGGTCAGAACTTCACGCTGTGTTTTAAGCGTCTTAACATGCTCCACATCTCACACCAGAAGTTATGCAACATCAGCAGACACCTTAGCACACAGCACTGTAGCATGTATGACTCACAATGAATAAAAAAGTAGTTAAAACAATGTGTTTGTGCAAGGAGCTACTTACCTGTTTGTTGACATCCGTGTCTTCCGGTAGCTAGACCAAACTAGTCAATCCGTCGAGCGTGCGCTTACACCCTCACTGGCAGAGACGGAAACGTATTCCAGCATTTTCGTGTTTCTGTTCATAATGTACATGTCCATGTTACAGCCTGTCATGAGCCATGAGCCTTACAATAGCCTGTTAAGCCTGTTAAGTGCACACTCGATGGATATGCTAGTTTGGTCTAGCTACCGGAACACACGGATGTCAACAAACAGGTAAGTAGCTGCTTGCACAAACACACTATTTTAACTACTTTTTTATTCATTTTGAGTCATACACGCTACAGTGCTGTGTGCTAAGGTGTCTGCTGATGTTGCATAACTTCTGGTGTGAGATGTGGAGCATGTTAAGACGCTTGAAACACAGTGTAAAGTTCTGACCCCATGCTGTTAGCGTTCAATGCTAAGTCTCCGTTCACGGAGCTCTGTAATGGCTGGACCAAATGTGTTCGCGTCTTCGGGACTGGCAAGTCAAGGGTAGCTTGAGCAATGAAGCTGCATGTTTAAATCCACCGAAGTTCTCCTTTAACCAACAGCTGGTTGTGGTAACACGCCAAGAAATGTAGTAATACATCCAGCAAATGACTTGACGCAGGAAATGCAGTCAATGTGATTTTGTTTGGTCTCACAGTTGCAGATAACTATAATAATAATCATTAAAAGCAAACTCAGAGAAAAGTACAGCTGATTATTTATTTAATATAACATTTTTAAAAAAAACACCCCAGTTAAACTATTTTTTTAATTTATGTACAATTTTTTGTATAAATTCACTTTTTGATTCATTCATGTTCAATATTTTTTTTTATTCACAGCTACAGTAAAAAAACAAAAGTTTAAACTTTTTTCAGTGCAGAACAAATACTCCAACAAAAACCTTATGAGTATCACATGTTGAGCAGCAGTCTACATTCACTTTATAATCCCTGAATGAATGTATACATGACAGGCACAATGGATGGATTCATATGTTAAGGCACATTATAATCAATACTTTAGCCTTGTCCACAAGTACACAAATATTTCTTAAAACAAAGACTGTTTCCTGCTTTTTGGCCTTCAGTGCTCATTTAAACATTTCAACTGTTGGAAAACTTCTTCTAGAGTGAAGATGTTCAGAAACTCTGTTTACATTAGATAGATTTGTGTAAACGATGATGCAGTTTATCAGTGTGTGCAGCATCATTGTCAAATGTGAACTCAGATTATGTGTCATGACGTTGGAGTATTTGATTTAGTGTATCAACACTGAAACACTTCACAGTGTTGGTTACTGCTTTGGTAAAGTCTGAATCTGCAGTGTGAAGCTGCCTGTTGGGAGAAGAACTCACCAACTTGTTCAACTAATAGACACATGTAGTTTCTATTTTAACATTGATGACTTCTGTTGAACAACGTTGGCACAGTTTTTCACTAATTCTTGATCAGAAGGCTTTTGTGTGCAATGGGAATTTGTACTCTGTGTTGCACCCAGGTCAGTGGACTCTGCAGTGGACCAGAGTTTTTAATCATGTCGGCTCGACCTGAGTGAACATGCTAATTATAAAAAAGCTGCATTATGAAACAGTGCGTAGGATTTAGACTAAAAATATGCTTGTGCACAAAAGGTAAGAAAATAATCATCACATTTATAAAACAGTGTACACACACACACACACACACACACCATACCCTTTATAATTCACAAATATATATATTAAAAGGTGCTTATTGAATAGGACAGATTAAGTTCCTGCTTTGAATGTTTGTTATAAAGTAAAGCTATTAAAATATGTGCTGTGAAGTTAAATGTCTCTGAGGCGTCATCATAGTATGTTAGGTATGATGACGCCTCCCACATTTAATTTCTACAATCAGGCTTCATTTGGCCACTTCACCAATTTTCTTTGTTGGCAAAATGTCCCCATGCATGGGTCAGTTTACTTTTGCATGGAGAGTCGGGCGGAGGCAACATCGAGATCCTGGGACTGTCATTGGTGTTTAACATTCAGAGGCAGCAGCACTTACAGCCTGATTAACTACACTAAGCTAATAGCAAGATAAACCTGAGAGAGAACACCTGCTGTTGACAAAATCTTTGAAAAAAATGATACTAAACTTCTGTGGAGTGTCTAGATCTCATCGGGGTCCATTCTTAATTTGAGTTTGTGTCCACTGGTTCAGTCTCTGAAAGAAGACAAGGTGAGAGCAGGTTTACATGCAGGTAATGGATCCCCACAATTTAAGAACAGTGTTTTTTAATCCATTTTTAATAAAAGGTCAAATATATTCTAGTTTTTGAATAATGTAGAAAAAAAAGAGCTTTCATATATATGTGTATATATATATATATATATATATATATATATATATATATATATGTGAAGGTTTTAGTCCTTCTAATAAGTACAACATTTAGCCCAAATCATTCCTCTGTTTCTTTTAACTATCTTATTTATGAGACATTTAATATGAGGATAAATAGTAAAAATGCACGTAGAACTTCCTTCAACTGAGCAAATATGTATCTGATGTGTATTTAGTGTTTTAGTTTTTCCCATCTGCAAACAGAGGTGTTGTGTTTATGAGTTATACTGCATTCAGCCACCAGGTGGTGATCATGATGTGCTGGAGTCACTTTTAATAGGCTGTCATGTCGTCCATCTTGATAAACTGTATGTCTTTAGTCTGCAGTGCTAGCTAATGGCTCTTAATCATTTTTTATATTGATGAATCAAACAGAATAGTTTAATATCAAGCAGGAAATGTATTTTATATTTGATTCTGGAACTAGTAGTGTCAAAAATGGCTGCGTCCACTTTGCAACTCTAGCCCTTTTTAGATAGAAAAGGCGACACATTTGCTCCAAGGTAAGGACAGCAATGTGCCGGCCTGTCTTTCTAAAACGGAGGCGTAATATTCCTCCTTCTCCAAAAGCCGCCTATGAGGTAGGAGTAAACATGTGACGTGAAGCACGAAGTTGGGCTGTGAACGGTGACATAGAATTTGTCTTCAAAATAAGAGCTTTACATTGCACCCCATTGGAGTTTAGAACTGGGTTCTTAGCGGGGGGCTTTAATTTGAAAGTAGCGACTGTTTCTAGCTTTCCGACACAACATCAAGCTAACACAACAAAACAGCTACAGAGACCGAGGAGACGCTGCATCTCCTGGATCTCAGTACCTGTCCAGTTGTTCATCTTAATGTCCGTGGATGAAGTGATGGACTGACTGCTGTGATCAGCTGTTTCCTGGTTTTAAAACTCCCCGGCTGTGGGTCGCACAACAGTGCAGGTCATCGACACCTCCGCCCACCTCACACAGAGGCCGGCACATTGCCGCCTCGTTTTTAGATAGCAGGCGAGGCGGAAATAAGTGTACCCTCCGAGGCGGAAAATCGGCGGACCACAACAGACCCCCAAATTGCCGCCCTCTGTCTAAAACCGCGGACCGAGCCGCCAAAAGGACGGGCAAACTGGCGGCTTGGTGCTCTGTCTAAGAACGGCTTCTGTTACTGTGATGCTGGTGATCTGTATTGTTAATTGTTTGAATTCAGTCTTTTTTATTGGTGAGATAAGAGCAAATTTCCTGCACTGGATCGACAACGTCTGTTTTCTGCAAGACAGAATTTAGTTTTCTACCCCATTTATCATTTTGTGACCCCCTTATAGGAGTCACAACCCCCACATTGGTCTCATAGATCCTCAGTCACCTCAAATTTCCTCCAAGCTCGCTTTTAACGTTTTGTACACAATCTAGGACAATTAACCATGACTTAATTCAAGACAATGAGGCAAGATTTAAAGCTGTAAACAAAACAAAAAAAATCACAGAAGATTAGAAAAGCAGATTTGATATATTATGGATCTACGGGCAGATATCTTAAACATGTGATGGCTTCATTGGATCGACTTAATGTTCATGTTTATGAGAGCAGCATGAGGCATCAAATGTTTTTTGAGAAAGTGATGATGACAAAGTGTCCACTTCATTTTATTTTAGGTTAAGATTTTAATCAAAAAACCGTTGGTCTGTGACAGGACATCAACTCTGACCTCCTGTATGAAAGTCAGACTACAAACTGACCCTCACACTTAATTTCTATAATGTTACGTCACTAAAAGTGTCACACTGACTGACAGTGGATGTTAACTGTCAGCAACATTTAAACCAACAACAGGACGAGTGAAGCAACTTTACAACTTGAGTGATTGTTTAACAGGAAATGTGTCAATAATGACAAAGTTGAGAGATGTTTGACTTACCGGGATTACGGCGCTTACGGTAAAGGCAGACCACCAAAGTGATGAGAGCAGCAAAAACTAAACCAGCAGCAGCAACACTACCAACAATAGTCCAGTTATTCTGAGTCAGTTCTGAAAGAATGTAGGAGAGATGTTTTAGTGCTTTGCCTCAGATTTCTAATTTATATTTCTCAGTTCATCATGTACATAATATATTCTAGTTGTTCACAGCTGCAGGAGGCTGCATGCTTCTGCTGAGAGGAAGAGAAACAAAAGCAAACAACACTTTACAAGTGTACAGCTGCACAAGTTATGGTGAACACTGCTGCAGGTGTGCTGCAGGTGTGCTGGTTTACATAAACTGCAGTTCAGCTGTTCCTCCAGTTCATCAACTAGCAGCTCACTGACTGTTTCTCCTCCTGAAATACTTCAAACTGATCCACTGACACAATGGTGCCAAATATGACCCTGTTGTTGTTGTCGGGTCATTTTAATAATGAAGCTCTGGTAACTCCATGACGAGTACGTTCCACTTCCTTTAACATCTGTACTATAACAATCAGAGGCTGCAACAGCTGCACACTGTTCACCTCACTGAAGGTGTGAAGATGATCTGGAGCTGAATTATGAAGCAAGTTCAACTTACTGTTTGGTTTATCTGGATCAGGACAGGGGTTGTTCTCTCCTTCTGGAAGAACTGTTAAAAAGAGAAACACTTAAGTATTAACAAGCAAGCAGTACATTTATTACATCTGTTTCAGGGAAAAGAGCAGTTTTATGAGCTTAGTTTGTTGTCTAAATTGTGACTGACTGCAGATAATATAATGGACAATGAAATAATTAACATATACAAAGTTCTTTAAACAGTGTTGTGCAACAAACAGGTGTTAAAAACATAAAACTATTAACTTGTATCTGCCCAGCAGATGAGTTGAAAATGACCTCCTATTCTGCTCTTTATTATTAATGAGATTAAATGACAAAACTTTATTATAATAATTTTGAATGGTTATTTTGCAAAACTGATATCCTAGTTTATTATTCTCCCAAATCATGTGTTTATGTGTGCACATGATGGCTTTATCCATTACTGCAATTAAACTCCTCATATGTAAGAGGTCAGAGGTCACACTTCAACTTGTTTTACAGAAATATAATCCAATGAATGCAGATTTATCCTTCTGCCATCAGAGTCTGCAATGTTTAAGTGAGTCCCCTGATCACCTTTATTATATGTTGGCTAACTTCAAGGCTCGGAGTAAAATAAATATGATGACGCGTTAGTTTCATTTGAAATATTAAAAGATTTATGCTTTATGTGTTGTGTTGAAAACACTTCATGGTTTGTCTGCACATCTATACATCTGATTTATTATCATGTGACTGAGAAAGTGGCTGTTTATAACCTGTTAAGCATTGTGTACATTTCAGTTAAAAACTTACATGACAATAAAATAGTATGATTGAGGCATCAAAGAAGTACGTACCTTTGATGGTTACAGTACAGTAGAGACGCCCTCCAACATAGCAGTAGTATGTGCCATTATGAGATGTGTTTAGTTTCAGGCTTAGAGAAAAGTTCCCTGAGGACAGTTGCTCCTCGAAAAGAGATGTTAGGTTTTTGAAGTCATATCTCTGTGTCTGAGTGGCTTTAGGGCGCCAGATGCACTTATGGATGGGCTGATCAATTTTACTTGTTTTTTCACCCTTAAACCATTCAACTCTCTTATGGATGATATCCTTCTTGTCCCCTACTAAACACGGGAGAATCAGTGTGTCACCAACTTCTCGTTCAAAGGTTGTATGTACCCCTGTTGAAGAAAACAGAAACAAAACATTTTGAGTGCAATGAGCCTCTGGATCGTCTACAACAAAATAAGACACAACACAGGGCGCTGGTCGCTGTGTTGTAACAGTCCGGCACTCAAGCGACCAGGAAGAGTATTTATTGTGTATTTACGTAACAATTAAATGGACATGACTTCTAGGGACTTTCCTTAATGGAGCTGGCAACAATGTTTTTTCCCATAAGCAAACACTGTGAAAGAAGCGTCTTTAAAACTCTTTTTGAGCGTCACAACAGCCACAAACATCTCTCGATTGACTGTCATTACTTAAGTCATTGGGTCCGATAACATTTGGAAAGTCTAGAAGAGCCGCATGATTTATTCTCACTCAAGTTAGCCGAGCGCAAAACCGAAAGTAACGCGAATCTAACTACCTCGTTGGTCGGCTCGCAGACCCTCCAGGTTACCACCAACATGTGTCCATTTCCTTTTCTTCTCTTGTTTGCCTTAAAATAATGCTGGAAATTCAACTCAAGACACGGAGTAGCTCGCTTATCCGTTACTTGGCTAATAGATTAGGCGCAAGTAGCTCTTCAATTTATTATTACGCATTTGCTACAAAGTAATATCCACTTAGAATAGCTTGATTCCGCTCACCTGAGTCTCCAGAAGCGACCACCTGCCCGATGAGGAGAAGCAGAATGCCGAGCAGCAGTTCACGTATCATCTTCTGTCGCTAACTAATCATGTTGCTTTACCGTCAACCTGTACCTTCTTTACCTTCACACAGATTGGCCGCAGGGAGAAAAACAAGGCGTCACCACACCTGCGAAAGTCTTCCGGGGGGATTTTTTTTTTCTTTTTTTTTTTTTAAGCACTTTTATTTTCCAATAAATAAGGACAATCTCAACATGACATGATTACCAGATAACCAGACAAAAATAAATATATATGTTTAAAACATAGAAACACAGAGTTAAATCTCAGCTCCCCTCAACAACAGAACACAGAGCTTTACTGAAACACCACTAAGACAAAAACTCATCAACAGTATTCATCAGAGGGTAGAATATAGTGGTCTTCTACAGTCCAGGAAACAGTGAAAACTAGTTTCTGGTTCTTTACAGAATGGACAATTAATGGAAACAGTATTCGGCCGGGTTCATCTGCTGTAATAAGTTATAGCCTATCTATGTTCTGTCTAACATAAAAAGATTTTCAGTCACAGAGCCAGCAAAACAAAACAAATAGGAAATACATTATGAAACTTGACTAACAGTGACTTTATTTAACTAATTAATATGAACAACTAAAATGTTTCTTGTGATAAAAAAAACTTTGTTAAAAAAATCTGTTGTAAAATAGTTATTGTTTATACTCCAAACTTGAAAACTTGTAACATTAGCAAATGTTTGAAGATAATAATACAAATAATAATATTTAGATAACTGACTATAATTAAGCATTGATATAGTTGGCCTCCTGTAACGGGGGGAATGGAGGTGGGTTTAAAATTCAAAATATAAAATTGACAATGCCAATTACACTGCAGCTTCACAATTAAATAGACTGCCGGTCACCTGATAGCAACTACATTAAAACCTCTTTCAATATACACACAATGATAACCACAACTGAATTAACCTAAGGAGTAATCGGCAACATCTGGTCGCTTTGAACAGGCATACCAGCTGAGAACTGAGCCCTTATTAAGCAACACTCAATTAACTACAGACTGAACATGAGCTAAAAGGCTGACAGTTAGGGACCCTAAGGTGGACAACACTAAAACTGAAATGAAACAATATACTATATTAAATCAAATATCAATGCAAATGAACAAAGGCAAGGGGGAAACTAATAATAATTAGCATGATAATAAGTAGATAATTAGCATTTATATCATGGTCTGGGGGAATATTGATTCTGATTGGTTGCAGGGTGTCCATTAACCCCTGATATATGGACACCTACTAAGTAGTTCCAGTCAAATTGACTGTTCACCGCTGTAAATGTATGCGCTAGCTGGCGTATCAAATCTGAATATTTTATTTCCAGCACTGAGTTCAGTCCGTCAGTCCTTCAGTATCCTCTGAACACCACAGGGTGGCGACTGTAACACACAAGCTGCAGAAAGTTCACTTCCCCTCTAAACTTACTGATACGCGAATAATCTCACGTCCCGTTCGCTGTTCAACTCTCTGCTTCAGGCTGCGGCCACAGTAACGTTACACACGGCCGGTCATTTGTTCGTGAACATCTTTCTATTGATTTAGGGTCAATGACATGACTGGTTAGCTAGCTGGTCTTGTTAGCTAGCATACTGTGAACTGTACAAAATGTTATTGACTTTGAATCTTGCTAGCATAGCGTTAGCTTTCTGGCTCATCGCTGAGCGGACTAGAATATCTCTCGTTGCCAAGTCGTATCTATGATCCGTCCTATTTACTGGAGGAGTGAACAACGTCTCCGTTGCATAAGAACCTTATGGGAGAGTAATGACTGTTCCAGGTATTAGTCAAACCCTCAGACGTTACCAGGGAAACTAAGTTATGGCTTGTGAAAAACTTTTTTTTTATTATAAAACTCATGAAAATATAAATTAACGGTCTTCATTTCTTTTCTTTGGCACGTGACCATGGTATAAGTGGGATAATGCCCTTCGAGGTGTCCATAAACAGGAAATAAAGGCCTCCGCATCGTCCATTCCTGATTGGACACCTCATCGGGCATTATCCCTTACATAAGCATGGCTTGGCCTAGGGAAGAAATTGACAGTTTTTACACAAAAGCCAAAGAACCAGTTCAGGGAACTGATCTCCTCCATCAGAAGTCTCTGTTCCAATAAAATAGTCCTGTAGCATTTCCATTTCCCCACTGCTCAATCTTTTAATTCATGAGTTTAAAATGTCTCTAGTGTGACGACTTGACCTGAGACCCAGTAGAGATGCCACTGCCTTTGTGTTGTGGAATCCTGGACCTGCAGTATCCACTATGTGTTTCAACTTCACTGACCCGGCTGAACATAACCGCTGTGTGAGAGCAGAGGACTGTACTGTGAAGGGGGCTCAACATAGCCAGGCTTTGTGCTCATGATGCAGCTCAACAAAGCCCCAAGTCCCCAAACAGAGTTAAACGGTACTGCGACGCTGGTTATCAACTTACTTTGTCAAGTCCGGTTCTCTGCTTTGTGCTCTGCGCGCGTTCACATAAAAGGGGGCGTTTGACGTCATATTATTCTACTTCCGTGCGAAAATGGATCGATCCCGGGCCACATATTTTACTCAAGATGAGCAGATTCTTATTATGCAGGGCTATGAAGAAGTCAAAGAAACCATCAGAAAGTAACACTGTCGCCGCCAACAGAGCGAGGGAGGCTGCTGGCAGAAAAGTGCTGACCGTGTAAATGTGTAAGTTAACAATGATTAATATTATGATCAATATTATATTAAGCCCTTAGTGTTTTCATTTCTGAAAGCTCAACATTGTGCAACTTTTACATATTAACCCTCATCCATTTAAAAAATAAATACACTGAAGCAACAACTATCTTTTTTCATTTTTGAATGAGTTGAACGAGTTTTCACATTTTACTGATCTCAGTTATAGAATGCGCGTGTGTGTTTTATTGAAAGCGAGGCTGAGTGTGCGTAGGCTATAAATGATCAGTGTTTTTTTTTATTATTACTGTGTCGGGATGAACAAGCAAATGTAGCTACTGTCCCTGTACAATGACAATAAAGACCTTTTTGACAGTGAAAATAGCTCAAGCCTGTAAGATTTGTGTTTGGGCGTACACTGCCCTACAACGGGTGAAACATTGATCAGTTCATCAGTTTATTCATGGCCTCATCAAAGAAATCATTAACTTTACTCATTATCTGTGACAAATAAATACTAGGTTGGCCTAATTAATATTTCATATTGCATTTTATTAAGATGTGGAAGCAGCAGTCGGACATGGCAGCAAGTTACAGCCAAATACAAAAACATCATTCAAAGTGTTATGTAGCCAAGCTGCCCCATCATTTTGTCAGTGTGTGTTCTTGCTCAGATTTTCTGCATCACCAACTGAATGTAAGAAGGTTCCCGTGGCAACAACACTAAGGGCTACACAAACAGTTTGCCCGACAGTGAGCGCACAGCTTCTTCCAGTGGCATTCCTGACACTCGGCTCAATAAGTGAGCAAATGTACCGTATTCCCTCGGCTGAAAATCTATATCGCTCATAGAGAATTTTATCAGGAGATGCCAGCGGATCAGCGCGATCTCGAAGAAGACGCTCACGTCGTAGTGCTGCCCGAATTATTCTTGCTCCCAGGTCCACCGGGTTCTCAATGAATGGTGACGCCATCTCCGAATGAGTTACACGGTGAAACAGCGGCGCTTTTATAGCCAGTTTTTAATTTACTGCTGAAACTCTGAACATAACCTGTTCGGGACCAGGTTATGAGCTAAACATAAGTTACCATGGTGAGCCTGGCTTTAGACTCAACACACCTCGCTAACCCACTAAACTGGCTTCGCAGTACCTAGGACTCAGGTCTGCTGGCTTCTTGAACATCCAGCCGCGCCCCGGGGATCAAAGGCTCTTCTGGAAGCTAAAACAGTGACGCTGCGGGTTCCAGTCTTTTCCATTTAAGAGTCCAGGCTCTAAACAGTCCCTGATAAAACAGAGGCAAGTCACACAAACAAATAAAACCACAGTCCATTAAAAACAAAGATGCATCCAAACTCAAACCTGCTACTCCCCTTAAAATGGTGCTCGTTATCATATATTTTTTTGTGTTGTAGTTTCTGGGCTTCCTTCATCAAAGGTGTCGGTATGTAGTATGTTTTTATTTATCTATTTATTTATTTTTATTGGTGAAATTAGGTGAAAGACAAGGTGACATGGGGGACAAGTACATCACACCACAAGGATCAACAAATACAGATAGTGGACATACAGTACAGATAACAAAAAACAAAAAAAAAAGTTATTATGATATGTATAGAGGTAATATAGGTGTGTGTGTGTGTGTGTGTGTGTGTGAGTGAGTGTGCATGCGTGCAAGTGGCTGAGAGGCAGATAGTATGGTATTATAAACGTATGTAGGTATAGATAGATGATACAATAACTAAATAAAGTATAAACAAGAAAAGAGAAGGAGGAGGAAAGTAAAACTGAAGGAACAAAAAAAATAGATAAATAAGTTAAATAAGTAGTAATAGTATGCAACATGATATGAGATATATTGCCATAGTACAGTGTTATATAATTTAACCTTATATAATGTAATTAGATAATTGAGATAAGATAAGATAGTATAATGTAATATGAGATATTATAATAAGAAATGCAGTATATTATAACCTAATATAGTCTGAAGAGATAGTGTGAGGTATGATAATGTAATACAGGGCAAGTTTGTAATGTAATATATCATGCTGTAATACAGGATAATGACATAATATAAATGTGGACATAACATATGTGAACAGAACCTAATGCAAGCAATATATCATGACAATGACTATCATAAGATTAATTGCTGGGATTATAATAAATGAATTATATTATGTCGATGATAATATATTGCAGTGAGGGGTGAAGTTGGATTGGGGTATCAGGAAGGCAAGCGAAGGGGCCCCCCAGCTGGTCCCCAGTAGCCCAGTTGGTAGCCCCAGCGGGAGACAGGCGAGGCGGTAGTGAAAAGGCCCCCCCACCCCCTTTTTTGTATCGTCTTATCTGTTGTTGTTGTTGTTCTTGCTGTTCTTTTTGTTTATTGATGGATTAATTTATTTGTTTAGATTGTACCTTGGGCTGCTGCCGAACCCAAAGGTAGCTGCTGACCCATTGCAAATCTAAACTCCTTTGCCAATTCCTGGTCTGGGCAACTTCCAGACCCCAGGGAAGAAGTCTGCCTGCTGAGGAGTGGGTTGTTTGTTTGTTTTATTTGACTATTTGTTTTGAAAGAGAGGGGATGTGAGGTAGGACCTAACCACTCAGCCCCACCCGCCCTCACCAAGGTACTGCCCTGCTCCAAGAGAACCAGACATGAAGCCCCCGCCCACCTCCATCTTCAACCATTCCAGTCCATCCCCGCCCCTTCTCTTTTTCGGTGTGTAGTATGTTGATAAATGATTCTGCGGAGGCCAGGCTGGTGGAATGTTAGAGCAATCTTTATTGAAAACAGATCTCAATGCCAGCGTCCGTCCAGGCACAGCTGCTACCTGGGTTTCTCAAATTTATGACAAAGTTCTGCCCAATGCTTTGCCCTCTGCTCTAACAGAATTCCTATCGCCTTCGATCTCGGAAATCTACAAAGTGCCACCACCCTTTTTAAAGTCTAATCACTGCATCGTCCCACTTCTTCTAATTGGTCACTTTGGTGGATTGAGGGTCCATCTATCCAATAGTAGAAAGAGAAGTTAGTCTGCCTCCTTCTGTACATTATCTAACTTCCGCTGAAGTCACTTCTTGGAACTCACAGCTATTGTCTCTTCATATGGAAATGTATAGCTTAAATCAGCTCTGAACAACTAGTATGGGAGATAGACTCAGCTTTATGCCTCCATATGGACCTGTCCTCTACCTAACCTTCAACGCACACACAGAGAACTGTTCAATGGCTCCGGGGCCCCTAGATGTGTAAACATCACATCGACCATCTCTTTTACCTCACAGTAAAAGAAAACAATTATCACTATTAAAGATTAGTGCTGAATGTGTAAATGTGCAGACACCTCAGTGTCTTGTGTGTTTGGTGTAAATGTTCTGCTTTTGTGCTGCCGTCTTGGCCAGGTCACTCTTGGAAAAGAGGTTTTGAATCTCAGTGAGTTGTTTTTAACCTGGTTAAATAAAGGATATTGAACCATGACAGACTGTACTTTTTGTAACAGACCAGAAGAGGGTTCCATACATTTAGTTATTAATAATACACAAAGTTATTAATGATCAGGACTCTTCCTCTGTATGACATGTGAGGTAACAGCCACTTCCACTTGGCCAACTTCCCCTCCACCTTCTCCACCACTCCCTCCCATTTCTTCTTTAAATTTTGTTTATCTCCTAGCTGGACTCCCAGGTACTTTAGGCCTCCCCTCCTCCAGCTTAACCCTCCTGGCAGCTGAGGGAGACCCGCAGACCAACTCCCAACTACTAAGGACTAACTCTTTGCCCACTTAACTTTGGCAGCTGATATTTTACCAAAGGTTTCAACAATGTTTCCTAAAACCTTCACATCTTCCTGGTTACTTACAATAACAATCATCTGCACATGCAGATACATTAAAATATGTATTAATATCAGATACAAACAGACTATCAATAGAAGAATGAAAATTGTGCAACATGGGTTCAATAGAAAGTGTGTAGAGCATACCAGACATCGAGCAGCCCTGTCTGATACCCCTGGTCACTTTAAAAGGTTTACACAAACCACCATTAGTTTTCAGTAAACTCTTAATGTCTTCGTACAGAACCTTAATCTTGGCAATAAGTCCAGGGCTGAGGCCGAACCTTTGTACCACTTTCCAAAGGTAACGGTGCTCAACCCGGTCAAATGCCTTTTCCTGGTCCAAAGAAACCAGACCAGTATCAAAACCCAAAGAACCAGAGACTTCCAAAAAATCTCTAATCAATGACACATTGACAACGATGGGCACACAGTGGGTTTGGGTCCGTTGGATGACTTGGTCCATCAACTTCTTCAGTCTATTAGCCAGGACTTTAGATAGCAGTTTATAATCTGTGCAGAGCAGAGAGACTGGCCGCCAGTTCTTTATATCCTGAAGGTCAACTTTTTTGTCTGCCCTGCTCTCCTACAGATCTGAGGCAGAGACGAGCCATTAAAGCTCTCAGTGAAGACTTCTGAAACATCTTCACTCAGCTCATTCCAAAAAGCTTTGAAAAACTCTGGTGGAACCCATCGTACAATGGCGGCTCTGAGGTGGTGGCAGAGCTCTGCCTCTGCGCCAGGTGCTGCAGGTGTCTTGGCTGCTTCCCCCAGTCAACGTCCCGGAAGTCACCTGAACATGAAAACACATGGCCAATACGGGTGTCCACACAACACAAGAGTTGCGGTGCAGCCGTACAATCACACACCAGAGCGCTACAATAACCCAAAGGTATACTTACCCACCAGGCAGAGCACTATGCTCTGAGTATGTTGCATTGCAACGCTCTGGGTTTGTTTCTTTCGTTCGGTGCTCACGCTGTCTTGTCCCGACTCCAGCCCACTCAGAGTCCCTCAGTACAGGTCTGGTCTCCTCGTGTCGACCCGGCGCCTCACTGGCGTGTTAGCTTGCTCACCCTCATCGTCTGTGCCTCTCTCCAGCCCACTCGGCGTATTCAGACCTCTTAGTCCCGTCTACCAGACCTGCCAACATGTCTTGTGAAGGACTGTTTGAAGGATGAGGTAGGTGGCTGGATCGGGATTTAGGAGTTCGACTATCTACTGTGGGGTGTCGATGAGGACATGGTAGGCAGGTATACGTTTAATAACGTTTACAGGTAGGTATGGTTGCTGAAAACAGAATACAAGGAATGGAATATCAATAATTTGTACTAATAAACTAATAAACTGTTGCATAATATGTTGTATGCTATGAAGAAAGAAATGAATGGAAACAAATTACAATCTAGGCTGAAATAGATATCTCACAGAAATATTATCAGAACGTTACAGGAAAACTACAGGAATACTACAGGCATATTACTGAAACATTTCCAAAGTAACAAATATATACAAATGATCCATCAATGATAGAGAAATTCAACTTAAATTCTTCATGAACGCATACAGGTTGCTACTCTGTCAAGTGGAGAGTCAAACTGACTCCTATGGAGAACATGTAGGATTAAGCCCCTCTATAGGTGCCCGAACTATGCCTGAGTGAAAGTGAAACATAACCAATTAAAGGGACAGTACCACTGGTGGCCTCCAGGGGGCACTGAGAGATACTACAGTGACCTAGTCACACTTTCATAGTTGTCTAACTTTTTTCATGTTTTTTGCAGAAACTTTTTTTTTTATCTGTTCTACTTCATAATGTTTTTCCTGCTGCTGTGATTCAGCAGGCAGTTGTGAGCCAGTCTGAGGCTGGCTGTCTTCAGCACAGACCTCTTCCTCCTTCTGTTCCTCCACCTCCTCCTCCATACCAGACTCATTCACTTGTTTTCTTTTGTGAAAACAGGGACTTCAAACACATTCTCTTCATCCTCCATCAGGTCTTCATCACTGTCCCTCACGCTGTCCTGTGCTGCTCTGTCTGCACTGTTCAACACTGTCTGCTCTCCTGCTTACTCACTATAAGTACTTATCTTGTCCTCTTTCTGACTGACAGCTGCTTCACTCCCTTAATCTTTTCCAGCCTCACTGTTTTTCTGTCTCTGTGTGTCTCCTCTGTCCTCCTCCCTCTGTGTCTCATCATAAAAAGAAACTTTCTCAGGACAGGCTCGGACAAAGTGACCCTCCCTCCCGCAGCCCAAACACTTCAGAGTCCCAGAGGTCACAAACACGATATATTCAAAGTCATCTAATTTCAGGTTAAACACCAGACTGAGCTCCTCATCTTTCTTACTGAGGATCATGTGAACCTGCCGTCTGTGTGAAACAACGTGTTTCAACAGCGGAGATTTACAGCCCAACGGCAGCTTCCTGAAACTATTTTCCCGTGCCTCGACAGTTCCCTCAACAACACATCATCACTGATAAACAGCGGGATGTTAGATATGATGATGCGTTTAGCAGGTGTATTGAGAGGAGACACTGATACAAACGTATTGTTAACAACAGTGCCGTTCATCCAAGCAGCAGATTTAATGCTTAACTTCTCCCACTGCCAGACTGCAGTCCTCCACTCAACAAGGGAAACCAGGAGAGATTTTAAAACCATGTTTCCTGCTGAGTTTGGTAAACGCCATACCAGCATTGAGCACGCCAACCAGTGAAACCTGGCCGACCACAAAAACAAGCAGAAATCCACTAAAACACCAAATACACCTACAACTACACTATGTACAACATTTAGAGATATAGATAAAGATAGAAAAATCACTCATAAATCGCTCTCACACACACTGCTCAACACAGCACATTATCATGTTTTGTCCATCGTAGAGGATGTTGGGTTGAAGTAACAAGGTTGTAGATGACCCCTACAGTATGACAAGATGGGAATTATTAGTTTATAGGACAGCAGAAACACGGGGAAGAAGCCTAAAGAAGCAACTTAATTTGGGAAACAAGCCAAACACGATTGCTTGCAATAACTAAACTTTGCAACTCTGTCTCTTACATCTGGTGTTCTTTGACTCACTCAGTGTTGGAGAGAGCGCTGTTGTTACACTGTGGTCCAGTCGGGCAGTGCTGCATATTCAAAGACTGATACGATGAACCCTGAGCATGGTTTCAGAGAACACTTGTGTTTGAGTTTGCTCAGGTTGATAATGTGGCTGCTCATGTCCGGTTTCACAGAAATGTGACTCATTAGAGTCAAACCTCTGTGACCAGCATGAGGCTGAGGATGAGGTTTACTTGTTTTCTCCCTTTGACAGGACCATAAAATAATTATTTAAATAGTGAAATAATTATATATGTTTTTTACATAAAATAAATTGGTATTTTAATGAATTATTGACACATTTAATTAAAATTTTCATTAAATAATGACACATTTAATTAATTAATGATACATTGACTAATTATTTAATGGTGTCTTTATTTATTTAATTATGGCACTTTCAGTCCTCCATACATGACGAGTACGTTCCACTTCCTTTAACATCTGTACTATAACAATCAGAGGCTGCAACAGCTGCACACTGTTCACCTCACTGAAGGTGTGAAGATGATCTGGAGGCTGAATTATGAAGCAAGTTCAACTTACTGAGTGGGTTAACTGGATCCGGTTTTTTTTTTCCTGCTGGAAGAACTGTTAAAAAAGAGAAACTCTGAGTATTAACAAGCAAGCAGCACATTTATTACATCTGTTTCAGAGAAAATAAAAGTTTTATGAGCTCATTTTGTTCTCCAAGTTGTGACTGACTCCAGATAAGGTGATTGTAATCAACAATATAATGATAGTTAAAATACACAAAGTTTTGTGCAACGAACATGTGACATCATATTTTGAGTGAGTCGATGGATTGTCCACAACAAAATACTCATAACAAAGGACGCTGGTCACTGTGTTTTAGAATCCAGTGTTTGTAGTTATTATAACAGTCATTAGATATGAACCTTTATCGTTATTTGAAACTAAAGCCCATTTAGCCTCCAGTAACTTCTCCTCAGCTTTACACAAAAACTGTTCTGGAATCATGAATACAGAAATATATCTTGTCTCATGAGTGAAATGAAACCAATAACCTGAAGGTCCTGAGGGGCCTTCAAAACTGTCTATATAAACATGTAGCTTAAGAAAAACAAAAAATGATGCTTTACATTAAAATATTACACATGATGTGTGCACAATGGTGTAAATCGGATACTTTTCAAAAAGTTTGTTATTGCTCCAGCTAGCTTGCGGCTAACTTCTTCGTTGGTCGGCTCACAGCTAATAAAAGTGTGAACCACTGGATATTTTCTTACAAGATTTAAGGACAGCTACCAAATGTGTTCAGGGCTTGATTTGTCCCAGATCCTTTTCCAGCAGAATCTGGGACCTCCTAGATTGGGGCCGGCACCTATACGACATGATCCGACACTAATAATAATAATAATAATAATAATAATAACTGTAGGAGCCATGAATGAATTGGTCGGTGCTTTTTCTATTAGTCACAAGGTGAAGGGATATTGTTATCTTTTGGTGTTTGTTTTGGTTATGATATTTTATTATGTGGTCATATTGAGTAGGGGATAGCGGGTCAAGTGTATATGGGCGAGGGTATTAGTTAACTTAGGTAACTGTTTAATTTCTCATTGTCAAAGAGAGAGAGAGGGTGAGCTGGGTTGCTGTATTTTTGTTAGACCGCTATTTATCTTTGATCGCTGTGATTACTTTGATTTTGTGCATATTATCATGACTTGATCATCATTTTTCGTTAATAAAAAGTTAAAACTTATTTTGGAATATCAGTGAATTCTTTATAAGGAAGCGCGTCAGACAATCAGGCCAAACCTCAGTCTCTCAGCAACTCCTTTGTTTGTTTAAGTCGCTACAGTAATAATTATAATGATGATGATCATCATCATCATGGATCATAATCTTAATCATTGACAAATGTTAACTTTATAGGTAATTAAACTTCAGTTAACAATGCCATTCTTTATAAAGCAGCTGGTTAAAGGTTTATAAACATCTATTTTCTAAATGTTGTCTTCATAGATGAACTACAAAGGATTTGATAACCATTTTTAAACATCAGTTGCAGCATGACAATAACATATTGAAAACTAAATGGTTTATAAAGCATATAAAACAGGGGTCACCAACACAGTGACCGTGGACACCAGGTCGCCCCCAAGGACCACATGAGTCGCCTGCAGGCCTGTTCTAAAAATGGCACAATTCACCAGTGAGCTGCTGTTCTTTTGTAATCACACTTCCATTTATATAGATTTGAAAATGACAATGTCTTAAAAATAAAAGAATTAAAAATATGTGTATTAAGTTTAGATAAGTTTAGTCGAACTCTGACCTATTCTAGCATGACAACCTGAATGTGGTTTCTTTCCCCAAAAACATGGCAGCAAAAAGAAAGAAAAAGTATAATTTTCACAGTGAATGGGAGGAAGAGTTATTTTTTACTGCTGTGAAAGAAACCTGCGTGTGTCTCATTTGCGGGGTGACAGCAAATTGGCACCATGTGGAGAGACACTTCATCAGTACACACAAAAGCTACCATGCCAACTACCCACCGGGAAGCGCGCTGAGCTAAAGGCAGCTTTGGGTAAGCAGCAGTCCATTTTCATGAGGCCGCCAAAAAACTCCCAAAAATGCAACTGAAGCCTCGTTTACAGCTGCACATTTTCTGATAAAGAAGAAGAAGAAGGCATTTTCAGACGGAGAGGTTTTCAAAGAAGCAATGATGATAATTGCTAACTCTAGCCCTTTTAAGATAGAAAAGGCGGCACATTTGCTCCAAGGTAAGGACAGCAATGTGCTGGCCTGTCTTTCTAAAACCGAGGCGTAATATTCCTCCTTTTCCAAAAGCCGCCTCTGAGGTAGGCGTAAACATGTGACGTGACGTGAAGCTCGAAGTCGGGCTGTGAACGGTGACATAGAATTTGTCTTCAAAATAAGAGCTTTACATTGCACCTCATTGGAGTTTAGAACTGGGTTCTTAGCGGGGGGCTTTTAATTTGAAAGCAGCGACCGTTCTTAGTCTGCCGCTACAACAACAAGCTAACACAACCAAACAGCTACAGAGACCGAGGAGACGCTGCATCTCCTGGATCTCAGTACCTGTCCAGTTGTTCATCTTAATGTCCGCGGATGAAGTGATGGACTGACTGCTGTGATCAGCTGTTTCCTGGTTTTAAAACTCCCCGGCTGTGGGTCGCACAACAGCGTTATCGACACCTCCGCCCACCTCACGCAGAGGCCGGCACATTGCCGCCTCGTTTTTAGATAGCAGGCGAGGCGGAAAATCGGCGGACCAGAACAGACCCCCAATTTGCCGCCCTCTGTCTAAAACCGCGGACCGAGCCACCAAAAGGACGGGCAAACTGGCGGCTTGGTGCTCTGTCTAAATACGGCTTCTGTGGGCAGCAGCAGTACAGTGCAGCTGTTTGTCTTTATCCGGATGATGTTTGAAGATTTCTCTACAGAAGAACTCACGACACTACTGCGGTGTATCTCCACCTGATCTCTCACATGACAGTATAAATATTCCTGCAGAGGATGGTGATGCAGAAGCGTAGAGCTGAACTCTCCTCCTTTAATCTGACAGCTGGTTGTGGTAACATAGTAACATCCAGCAAATGACTTGACGCAGGAAATGCAGTCAGTGTGTTTTGTTTGGTCTCACAGTTGCAGATAACTATAATAATAATCTTTAAAAGAACAACTCAGAGAAAAGTATAGCTTAATATATTATATATTTAATATAAAATTAAATAAAAAACTCCAGTAAAAATACTTAAAAAAATAAAGTAAATTCACACACATTTAACACTTTTTAAAAATTCAAACCTGCAGTATAACAACAAAAAGTTTAAACTGTTTTCAGTGCAGAACAAAACTCCAATAGAACCTGATGAGTATCACATATTTAGCAGCAGTCTACATTCAGTTTATAATCCCTGAATGAATGTAGACATGACAGGAACAATGGATGGATTCTAGTCTTAAGGCACATTATAATCAATACTTTTGTTTCTAGAACAATGGCATGTATACACATACAAAAATATTCCTTAAAACAAAGATTGTTGTCTGTGTTTTGGCCTTCAGTGCTCATGTTAATGTTTCAGCTGTTAGTAAACTTCTCCCAGAGTGAAGATGTTCAGAAACTCTGTTCACGTCTGGAGATTTGTGTAAACGATGATGCAGAAACATGTTGATCAATGTGAACTCAGATTATGTGTTGTGATGTTGGAGTATTTGACTTCATGTATCAACACTGAAACACTTCAGTGTTAGTTACTGCTTTGGCAAAGTCTGAATCTGAAGTGCAAAGCTGGGGGTCTCATTAATACTTAAACCCACTATGACCAGCCTTTTGGTGTGTGATGGTAATGTGTAAACTGTGTTAGACCAGGTCCAGTGGTCTCTGCCAGTGATGTGCAACAGACCCCCCCCCCCCCCCCCCCCCCCCAAACCCTAGACCCCCCCCCCCCCAGTACTAAAGTACTAAAGTGCCCTTTTCAGTGGCGAGACTTCAGCTCGCCTTTGACCTAAACATAAGAGCTAATGAACACGCTCATTAGAAAAAAGCTGCATTAGAAAACAGTTCATAGGATCCAGACTAAAAGGGTGTGTGTGCACAAAAGGTAAAAATAATCATCACATTCATAAAACTGTACACACACACACTGATCACCAGCGTCTTCAGTCGCTAAGCAACGTCAGCTGATCTGTAGTCTACTTCATATCAGAAAAAACGTACTTCTAGGACACTAGTATGGATGAGTTTCACATTAACTTTCACTAATCACTAATTTTTGGGAAAATACTGTGATATCAACTCTTGGCAAAAGGCTGAGTTCTCGTCACCGGTCAAGAAAAGAAAAACAGGAAAGCAGCGAAGAGGGAGAAGCCAAACGGCGTCAGAGTCTCTGCTGAAAAACACTGTGAACGGTAACAAATACATTATAAAAAGACACACTGTGTCAAGTTTTCTTTCGTGTTGGAAAGTAACCATGTAATAAACGGTATAAAGTATAGAACGGGGAAAATAAGTCCTGACAGGACGAACCGGACCCCGACGCGAATGATCCCTTACTTACATCACTGGTTTGAATGTTTGTGATAACGTGGATCTATTACAAAAATGTGCTGTGAAGTTAAATGTCTCTGAGGCGTCATTATAGTATGAAAGGTTTGATGACGCCGCCCACATTTAATTTCTACAATCAGGCTTCATTTGGCCACTTCAGCAATTTTCTTTTTTGGCAAAATGTCCGTATACATGGGTCAGTTTCCTTTTACATGGAGAGTCAGACAGACTGGGACTATCATCAGTGTTTAACAGTCAGAGGCAGCATCGGTACTTAAAGTCTTAGTAACTACGCTAAGCTAATAGCAAGATAAACCTGAGAGAGAACACCTGCTGTTGACAAAATCTTTGGATGAAATGATACTAAACATCATCTGTGTAGTGCCTAGAAATACATTCTCTTTTCTTCATACAGCTGAGCTTTGTATATTTTTTACTGGAGTGTTTTACTTCAATTCTTGGTGGAACAATGTTGTTCCTGCTTCATTTGCCATCAGCTGGATGGTCCTGGTCCTCATTCCCAAGCATCTGGTTCTGTTCTTCATTTGGGTTTTGGTCTGCTGGATTGCAGAGAGAACAAGGTGAGAGCAGTTTTACATGCAGGTAATGAATTACCAAAATTTCAAAGCAAAGTATTTCTTTATAAATTACATCAGTCTTCTTAAAAAGGTCAAATATCTTCTAGTTTTGATCTTTGGGACAGAGAGCAATGTGTCTCAGTACAAGTTGGTTTTTGAATTATTTTATAATTTTCTTTGTTTGACCCTGTATTACATTTCTGAAGTTTTAGTCATCCTTCCACAGTAACTACATCATTTACCCCAAAATATTCCTCCGTCTCTTTTAAATATCTTATTTATGAGACATTTAATATGAGAGCAAACAGTGAAAATGCAAGCAAAACAACAGACTGTCATTAGAATATACAGAACTTCCTCCACTGAGCAAATATGAAGCCAAATTATCACCAGCAAGATGAAAAGATCTTAATTATCAGAAAACATCTTGTGTAAAAATGTATTTGACATGTGCTTTGACTTGTTAGTTCCTCTGCTGACATGGAGGAGTTGTGTTTATGAGCTACATCACATTCAGCCACCAGGAGGCGATCATGATGTGCTGGATTCACTGTGATGAGCTGTCAGTCGTCCATCTTGATAAACTGTAAGTCATCAGTCTGCAGTTCTGTCTGATGGTTCTTCTTCCTTTGTACTGAAGAATCACTACTATAACTTTTTTGTGCCTTTTATTTATTTTTTTATTGTTATTTTTTACTTTCTGCACTGGTGAGAAAACAACAATCTGTTGGATTCTATTAAACTTTGAGCAGCAGAATCACATTTTCTCCCCCAGTTATCATCTTGTGATATTAAAGCTCCTACATGACCTCAGAGTTTGGGTTACCTTCATCTTTAGATGGTCGAACCCGGAGCAGAATGTCCTGATCCTTTTGAGAATTGTTGGAATTTCTTTGTGAGCAGCCTGTAAAAAAAAAAAAGAAAAAACTTGTTAATTATTCAAACAGCACGCAGCACATTTATCACCATTTAAAGAAGAGAATATTTTAATGATCTCAGTTTGGTCGCTGTGTTAGTTCTTCATCATTTTCTACCCCAGTTATCATCTTGTGTCCCTCTTACAGTCAGTATTAAAGCTCCTCCATCACCTCAAACTTCCTCTCACCTCACTATTACTAAGTAACGGATGTGATTGGACAAAGATAAAAAAGCAGGAAATTATACGACCCGTAGAGGGAGGGGGTCTATAATAACTACACCCTGACATGTAAATGTGACATCTGTCTTGGTTCATTTAATTAAACTTAAAATTTGGCCAACTGACTGCATAATATATGAATCAGAAACAGAAATGCTTTACAGCAGCTCCCATTCAAAGTCAAGAATATGCAGAAAAATTGTCGTAATAAAAATGCTAATAATAATAAACTATAATTCTGTCATGGACTATGTCACTTAACTGCTAACAGAAAAGATGCTCACTGCCAGTTGCAGCTTCTGATCTTGATCTGCAGTCTTTGTTAATTTTTTGTCAACATCAAGGAAGAAGACGTGACCACTGACACTGCACGATTTTTTTCTCGCCTTTTTCACGTATCGTGCTGCTTTCTGTCAGTCATCACACTGATGATCGCCATGACTCCGGTGCAGCAAACTTTCTGTCTTAAAATATGCAGAGGAAAACTCAGGAGAAGCAGCCGCTAGATGTTTCTCTGTCGACCCCAAGAGAGGGAGGCGAAAAAATAAAACGGAGCTTCAGCGTCTGTCTGAGGAGGACAGCAACAAGGCCAGGCTGCCTGCTGGAGGGAGGAAGAAGGCTGCGAGGAGCTTCAGATAAACATGCGGGGATGAGTTATCAGCAAACGGGCACGCCACGAGAGAGTGTCCCGCAGAATGATCAGGACGATGGAGAAACAAATGTTTGCCACAAAAATTACAAGTCAGAAGATTGGCAATTCATGCTTATCATGGCAATCAAAGCGGCATTTGCTCGAAAAGCTGCGTCAAACCACTCTCCATTAGAATTCGGGAATCATGTGTTGATTCGGGCCATTTCGTAACAATGTCCAGTATATTGTAACGTGTTCTGACAGTTTTTTCCCCAGTGGAGAATTATGGAGGCTGTGTTGGGAATTATAAATGAAAGTTTTGACAGCATTTTGGGTGCAAATTCAGGAGGCTCATCAGAAGAGCGAAATCTCGAAAGATGATTAGATGGATTACATGCATGGCAGCATGCGGTAAGGAACATTTTTCCATCTTTCAACAGGCTCACCAGTTATTATATTAAAAATATCCATATCTAACTGTTGTGCTGCTCCAGTAAGGGCTCTGGTGCGATCGACCCGGGGATAATGTCAGTAAATTAGAGTTAAAACACAGATTTTGCTTATCCTGTGTGAATGCGCTGCACGAATCACAGACGTGGTGGGATGATTTCTAAATCACTTGAGGTCCCCAGATAATACTAGTCCCGTGTGAGGAGCTGCATTTTCCCCGTAGCCAAACACCGGAGTGTTGCCAAACATTTTAACTCTGGCGTTATTGGATTGTTGCGGTTGGTTGGGAACGTTACTGCGTCCCTCACCAACTCAACCACAACTTCAGTCCCTTCACGGTGCATCTGATATCGTTTTAATAATTCCCTGTTATTTAGCGTCTCCAAAACATTCGGCTGTGACCAGGTCTTAGTGAGTTAGGAGTCCTCTGGACTACTTCTAAGGTCTCCCAGACTTGGGTGCTACTTTTAGGCCTAAAATGTTTAGTGAATAACTCAAAATTTTATTTTGAAAATTATTTTCAAAAATTAGGAGTCCTAAAGTTACGACTGACACGCCCATTATTTTTAGGAGTTGCTCCTAAATTTGCCTGTTAGGAGCTACTTTTAGCCTTAAGATTCTTTGTGAATACGGGCCCAGGTCTGTTAAAACCTATTGGTGGTTAATGGCAGTCCAGACCCCCCCCCCCCAAAAGAGGATTTGCATGATTCATGGAGGTCGCATTTTCATGTAGAAAAATCTGGATTTCCGGAAAAATCCGGAAAAATCACATGCCTGAAGTAAACAAATTTCACAGGGATAACTTACAAACGTGATGGCCTCATTGGCATGAAACATCAAAGGTTAATTTTATGAAGGTGATGATGACAAAGTGTTCACTTCAGTTCATTTTAAGTGAAGATTTTAATTAAAAACCTACATCAGTAGTTGGTCTGTGACAGGACATCAACTCTGACCTCCTGTATGAAAGTCAGACTACAAACTGACCCTCACACTTAATTTCTATAATGTTACGTCACTAAAAGTGTCACACTGACTGACAGAGGATGTTAACTGTCAGTGATACTGACTGAGCTCAGAGGAGCAGCAACATTTAAACCAACAACAGGGCGAGTGAAGCAACTTTACAACTTGAGTGTCTGTTTAACAGGAAATGTGTCAATAATGATCAAGTTGAGAGATGTTTGACTTACGTTGCTTACAGCGCTTACGGCAAAAGTGGACCACCAAAGCGATGAGAGCAGCAACAACAGCAACACCAACACCAACACCAACACCAACAGCAACAATATGATCAGTAGTCCAGTAATTCGTAGTCGGTCCGTCTGTGCCATCTGAAAGAATGTAGGAGAGATGTTAGTGTCAGTGCTTTGCCTCAGATTTCTAAATTATATTTCTCAGTTCATCATGTACATAATTCATTCCAGATGTTCACAGCTGCAGGAGGCTGCATGCTTCTGCTGAGAGGAAGGGAAACAAAAGCAAACAACACATTTCAAGTATATAGCTGCATACGTTAAGGTGAACAGTGCTGCAGGTGTGCTGCAGGTGTGCTGCAGGTGTGCTGCAGGTGTGCTGGTTGTCATAAACTGCAGTTCAACTGTTCCTCCATTTCATCAACTGGCAGCTCACTGACTGTTTCTCCTCCTGAAATACTTCAAACTGATCCACTGACACAATGGTGCCAAATATGACCCTGTTGTTGTTGTCGGGTCATTTTAATAATGAAGCTCTGGTAACTCCATGACGAGTACGTTCCACTTCCTTTAACATCTGTACTATAACAATCAGAGGCTGCAACAGCTGCACACTGTTCACCTCACTGAAGGTGTGAAGATGATCTGGAGCTGAATTATGAAGCAAGTTCAACTTACTGAGTGGTTTATCTGGAGACTCAGTAACATCCTGATGCTTATTGAAGGTGTCATCTTCAGGAAGGACTGTTAAAAAAGAGAAACTTTAATAGTATTAAAAAGCAAGCAGCAGATTTATTACATCTGTTTCAGGGAAAAGAAAACTTTTATGAGCTCAGTTTGTTCTCCAAGTTGTGACTGAATGAAGATAAGATGATTGTAACTGACAATGAAATAAAGTGAACATATACAATGTTTTTTAAACAGTGTTGTGCAACAAAGAGGTGATATAAACATAAAAGTATGAACTCGTATCTGCCCAGCAGATGCACTGAAAATGACAGTTAAACTTAATCTCTCCTATTCTGCTTTTCATTATTAACTCAAATAAAAACACTTTTAAAAAATAATTTTAAAAGGTTCCTTTGTAAAACTGATTCCAAATCATGTCATCACATGATGGCTTTTATCCCATTTGCAATTAAACTCCTCATATGTAAGAGGTCGGAGGTCACAGTTCAACTTGTTTTACACAATAAGAATAAATCTGTGAGGTTGGAAAAACACTGCATGGTATTTGTACATACATCTGATTTAATATCATGTAACTGAGAAAGTGACTGTGTATTACCTGTGAAGCATTGTGTGTACATTTGGTTACAAACCTCATAATAAAATAGTATGAATATTACGTACCTTCTAAGTTTACCGGACAGTAGAGAAGCCCTGGAACACAGCAGTAGTACGAGCCACTATGAGATGTGTTAACTGTCAGGTTTAGAGAACAATCCCCTGAGAGCAGTCTCTCCTCAGAAAGAGATGTTCGGTCTTTGAAGTCATCTCTCTGTGTCTGAATGGCATGTCCACGCCAAACGTACTTATGGATGGGTTCATTTTCCGTTGTTGAATCTTTAAACCACTCAACTCTGTCATGGCTGATATCAGTCTTGTTCTCTGTTGAACATGGGAGAATCACTGTGTCACCAACTTTTCCTTTAATGGTTGTAATTGGGCGCTGCACCACTGTTGAAGACAATAAAAAATAAAAAACAGATATAATGAATGCATCGAGTCTTTGGATCTTCTACAACAAAATACACAAAACACAAGACGCTGGTTGCTGTGTTTTAGAATCCAGTGTTGTAGTTTTTATAACAGTCATTAGATATGAAGCTGGACGTTTGACAACATTCATCATCAGTGTTTAGCACACACTACGAAACTTTCGTGAACTCATGACTTTCACCAGCCGTCTGCACCAAATATCAAGCTTCCACGTTTTGACTTCAACAGATTATGATGTTTTTCATAAAGACCTGGAGGGGAGGGACTGTGTGAGTGACAGAGAGACAGAGCAGGGGAAAGAAATGCAGCCAAACACATACGCTGCACTTTTTTGAGTAGTGCTAAAAAAAAGAAAATCAATAATCATTAATCAATGTGTGGGAAACACTGATTACTTTTTAAAACAAAAGCCCATTTAGCCTCCAGTTCATCAACTAGCAGCTCACTGACTGTTTCTCCTCCTGAAATACTTCAAACTGATCCACTGACACAATGGTGCCAAATATGACCCTGTTGTTGTTGTCGGGTCATTTTAATAATGAAGCTCTGGTAACTCCATGACGAGTACGTTCCACTTCCTTTAACATCTGTACTATAACAATCAGAGGCTGCAACAGCTGCACACTGTTCACCTCACTGAAGGTGTGAAGATGATCTGGAGCTGAATTATGAAGCAAGTTCAACTTACTGTTTGGTTTATCTGGATCAGGACAGGGGTTGTTCTTTCCTTTTGGAAGGACTGTTAAAAAAGAGAAACACTTAAGTATTAAAAAGCAAGCAGCACATTTATCACATCTGTTTCAGGGAAAAGAACAGAGGCTTAGTTTGTTCTCCAAGTTGTGACTGACTGCAGATAAGATGATTATTATTGATAATGAAATGAAAGAAATGCATTCAAAGTTTTGTGCAACGAACAGGTGACAAAAACATATTTTGAGTGTGTTGTTGGATCATCTACAACAAAATACACACAACACAAGAAGCTGGTCGCTGTGTTTTAGAATCCAGTGTTTGTAGTAAAACAAAAGCACATTTAGCCTCCAGTAACTTCTCCTCAGCTTTACACACAAGCTGTTCTGGAATCATGAATACAGAAACAGAACTTATTTACTCATCAGTGAAGTGAAACCAATAATCTGAGGAACTTGTTTATCTCATCCTGAGTGGCATTTAAAACTGTCTATATAAACATGTAGATTACTAATAGAAAATAATAATGATGCTTTACATTAAAATATAACACATGATGTGTAAACAATGGTGTAAGTTGGATACTTTCATAATGTAGCCTGCTTTTGCAGTTTTATGTGTCAGGTAGCACTCAGACCACCAGGAGGAGAATCTGTCTACTGGAGGCCAAACTGCGTCATTACACTGTCCTCTAATATTCTAACATTGTGACACAAGCATCTGTAAAACAGATTTTTTATTATTTTTTTAAGCGTCACAGCTCCCAAGAAATGACTCGGCTGACTGTCATTACTTGAGTCGTTGGGTCCAATAACACGTGGAAAGTTTAGAAGAGCCGCACGAATACATTATTTTATTGTCACTCAAGTTAGTTGAGCTAAACTGAAAGTAACGTTAACACGAATGTAATTGTTCGAGCTAGCCAGGGACGTGCACATGATTATAGAAGGGCAGGGGCTCAAAGTTAGAAAAGGGCAGTAATGCGTGCACACAGCTCGCAGCAATTTTTTTTCAGGCCTTAATAACACAATATGTAGATTAATTATTGCAAAATGAATTATCACAGTACTTACAGAAAGCTAACTACTTAGCTGTGTATCCTGTGTAGCTGTGAGTGATATGCCACTGCCATTTCTTTTGTGTCAGCAAATTATTGTTAACATGAGTTTATTCACATCATCATAATATTGAGGTTTGGAAGACATTCAATTCAGCTGCGGTTCTTAAAAAGCAATAAAACACTGGTTTATTATTAGAATATTGATTGGAGGGCAAGTGCAAACTAGAAATACAGGCTACACACATAAACATGTGACCAAACCAAGAAATGACTACTGTGACTGTTAGTAGAACAACAATGTTTACAACAGCAAAGTCACAGTGAACTCAATATCTGGTAGAAGTTTAAGATTTGTGGCAGATAAACAGCCACACAGACAGCTGTCAGATTATTCTTAACTCTCATTAACAAGCAGTTAGTTTAACAAGGACAAATGGACTCTTTTCTGAAATATGACTCATATTTATGCATGTTGAATAAGTGGAAGGCGACTTGTTGCCCCCTCAAGGAAGTTATGTTGGTTTGGTTGGTTTATAACTCACAAAGGTTCAAGTCGCTCCACTGTCACGTCTCATCTATGTGCCTGGTGGAGTTCTCTCTCCCTCTCTCTCTCTGAGCGCAGTGTTGCCCAATTGGGCTACTTTTGTTGATGCCAGGTGGGAAATAAATACATTGGGCGGGTGAATAAAATTTGGCCTGCTTTTGTCCACATTTGGCGAGTTTTTAATATTGTGAAGACAGTACTCTGAACTGCGGGAGCCCATCAGGAGTGCCAGAGGAGCAAGTTAAATAAAAAAGAAATGCGAAACCCCCCCTCCAACCCCCCGACGGCGAGAAGCGGCTCCCCCCCACACACACAAGGACAAGGGTGTCTGGCAACTTCGTGGTTTGGGCTGGTTTTTAGTGGATTTGGGCGGGATCTAAGATCTGATTGGCTTGGAAACTGTCATTCCGATCTGGCAACACTGTGTGAGAGACAGAGCCAGTGTTGCCAGGTGTACGATAATTATCGTATTTGTACGTTAATTATCGTACTCCCTCTGTACGATGTACGATCAGTACTCCCCAAAAAGGCCAATTATACGATAATTTGACCATTCCGTGAATGTGTGGTTGTAATCGGTTGTAATCAGCCTGTCGCAACTGTCCGGAGTTTTTTGTAAACCCTGAAGGCACCTGTTTCCATGTGACAAGTTTCCAGCCAATCGTGCGTTTCTAAATGTGAGCTACGAGTGACGTGCATGCGTTTGCCTCAGAATAACGGTCATGATTGGCTGAGTAGTCCGCTGCTCCCGCCCCATGAGTGATGAAGAGAAAAAAAAAAAAGAAAACAAGAAGAAGCAGAGCTGGTCTGGGGGAGGGGGAGGAGGAGAGGTTAAGAAGACGGCGGGGCAGAGTCGAAGTAAGCATCGCCTACAAACATCTAGAAAAGAGTGGGGTGGTTGAGACCTGTTTCAGGCTCGGAAAGCAAAGCTTTCTGCCGGTGCTGCAAGACAGAGCTGGTGGCCGAATTAACTGTATTAAAAAACCACAGCAAATCCAAAAAAAACAAAGAGAAAGAAAAAAAAGAGCCCGTTAGACGCTATTCAACACTAGAGTGACTATAGCGCATCAAAAGACTTGTTATTTTGGTTATGGCGGGTGTACGATAATTTCCCTCAAAATACGATAATTGTATGTCTCTGGTACGATAATCCTACATTTCCCACCTGGCAACACTGGACAGAGCGGAGCGGACAGAGAAGCGGCTTGTGGCTCAACACACTCACAACCAAGCCCGGATCCCGAACCGGGCCGTCTGGGCCGCGGCCCGGGGGCCTCGAGCTCCGGGGGGCCTCGAGCTCCCAGAGGCCTCCGTCACTTAGTGTTTTTTTTTTTTTTTTTTTTTTTTTTTGTGAGTGGACCTCATTACGTGTGTGATGAATTACAAATGTATTGCCTAACCGATTTATATGCAAATAAAAATATAACTGATTGTTTTGCTGTCCGTGCCCAGCGATGATGACGGGGACGAAGGCACCTCTTCTATATAGAGACGTACACACGCACACACACGTACACACGCACACACATATGACAGATGACAGATAAAAAGAAAAAGAAAAAAAGAGACAGTTGACAGATGACCGCGAAATTTGAAATCTAGACAGTTACTGCTGTTGAGATGATTGTTAGCTAGTCTCAAAGGAAAAACATGGAAAAAAAATTAAAGCGATGGGAGAGTGGGGCCTCTAAATTAAAAGCGAAACAGGAGAGGGATAAAAGACATTCGCAACTCAGGCAGAGCATTCCTAACATCTCAAGCTTTTTCACCACATCTAACTTTAAATCTTGTGGGAGCTTAAACGTTTGTGGAGAGCCAGCAGTAGAGGATGAGAATGTTGACGGCATCAGCGACAGTGAAGAGCAGGATCGCTACCCGGCAGATGCCTCCACTTCACCAGCTCATCCACAGCGGGGTGCCTCGCCCTCGACTGAGACAGTGTCAGTCACCTGTCCATCGGCGGCCCCACCCGCCTGTTTGACCCGCCTGGAGGGCCCGCCTGACGGCCGCGGTGAGGCCGATGATACCGCGGATGATCCCGTGACTGATCCCGCGGACAATGCTGCGGATGATGCCACGGATGACAGCAGGGAACTGCCGGTGTCAATGTCGCTGGGACCGGCGGCCCCCGAAACTGAATCAGAAATGCAGGAGTGGTACGAGACGACTAAGGATCCGGCATTGTGGAAAGACACGAGCAGCGACAGGATAAAGACGATTCTTATTCAGAGAGGTGCTGCAGATTTTCATAATTGCAGGTCGACCTACCCAGCTTCTGCCAGGGACAGAACCATTGGAGGTAAAAATCGCCACTTTAACAACGATTTAAGGTACTGCTGTTTGCCAAATGGACAGAAAGTAATGAGAGACTGGATGATGTACTCCCCCTCAAATGGAAATATTTACTGTTTTGCTTGTAAACTTTTCTCTAAGAGTCATCATCAGTTTGTTGAGGGATTTAGTGACTGGAAACATTCAGAACGCATCGGGGACCATGAGAGGAGTGAGGAGCATAAGGCTTCCATGTTATCCTTACTCCACAGGGGCAAGGGCATCGGGACTGTTGACGCTTCTAGGGCAACAGAAATGGAAGCAGCAAGGCAATACTGGAGAGAAGTCCTCAAAAGAGTTGTTGCTGTCATAAAGTTCCTGGGGGAGAGAGGGCTTCCATTTAGAGGAGACAGTGAATTGCTGGGGTCATCTCATAATGGGAATTTCCTCGGTATATTGGAACTGATCGCTCAGTTTGATCCATTTTTGTCTGGTCATATAAATAAGTATGGGCAGAAAGGCCGAGGAAGTGTGTCTTACTTGTCATCAACAATTTGTGAGGAATTTATTGATGTCATGGGAGATAAAACGAGACAGATTATTGCAGAGGAAATTAAGGGGGCAAAATACTTCTCTGTTGTTGTCGATTCCACCCCAGACCTTTCACATGTTGACCAACTTGCTTTTATTTTCAGGTTTGTAAACAAAGAAGGCAAAATAGTTGAACGTTTTCTGACTTTTGAGCCAATCGAAAGCCATACTGGTGAAAGTTTGGCTGAATGTGTTGTTGCTATGGTTGCCAGTTTAGGCTTAGAGCTGTCAAATTGCAGGGGACAGTCATACGACAACGCAAGTAACATGTCTGGGAAGTACAATGGACTTCAAACACATCTGAAGAAGAAAAATCCTTTAATCCATTATGTTCCATGCGCTGCTCACTCCCTAAATTTAGTTGGAGTCAACACCATTGAGGCCAGCAGCCCCGAGGCTGGACACTACTTTGACACTTTACAGTCTTTGTATAACTTTTGTTCCTCCTCTACAAGAAGATGGGGGAAAGTTTTTCGCAAAACAGGAATAAATTTGACGTTGAAATCTCTCTCAACCACCAGATGGAGCAGTCAAGCAGAATCCAGCAAAGCTCTGTGGAAAAACTATTCACACATAAAAGATGCGCTTGAAAAAATAGCAGTCTCAGATGATGAAAAAAGGGACACTAGAAATGAAGCAGGGGCTCTCTGTGGTAAACTGGAGCAGTTAGAAACAGCATTTATGGCTCATTTCTGGGATGCAATCCTTGACAGATTTCAAGCCACGAGCATAATGTTACAAAAAAGTGACATAAACATTTTGACAGCAGTAAATCTCCTCAAGTCCTTGCGTGCCTTTGTTTCCTCACAACGCGACCAATTTGACATTTATGAAAAAGCAGCATTGAATGTAACAGGTGTTAACAAAACCTACAAGCGTGACCTACAACGAAGTAGAAAGCGTAAAACCTTTGCAGATGAAGAGGGTGCAAATGATGTCAGTAACCTACACAGTGGAAGGGACAAATTCAAAATTGAGACTTTTTATGTCATCATAGACAAACTGGTGAGCTGCCTTGATCATCGCCTCTCTGCTTACAAGCACTTAACAGAAATATTTGGGGTGTTATTTCTGGTTGAAACAGCAAGCAGCAGTGAGATCACAGAGCATGCTAATACACTGGTCAGTGCTTATCCATCAGACTTAGACAGTGGCTTAGCCAACGAGCTCCTGCAGTTCCGATCATTCATGTTCCCTGAGACAGACAAGTCACCCTCAAACATGTTGAAGACCATATTGAAGTTTGGCCTGCAGTCAGTCTTCCCTAATGTTTATGTGGCATTGAGGATGTTCCTCACGTTGCCGGTGACAAACTGTGAAGGGGAGCGCTCATTTTCTCATTTGGGGAGAATCAAAAATGAACTGAGAACGAGCATGAAACAAAAACGCCTGAAGTCTCTATCATTACTGGCAATAGAGTCTGAACTTGTCAGAGACCTGGACTTTAGCGATGTTGTGGAGGAGTTTGCTAGGAGAAAGGCCAGGAAAAAGGTCATTACATAAGGTAGCGACTCTAATGTGTGTGTGTGTGTATTCTTGTCTCCCAAGTGTTGTTAATATGCATTTTTTTATGACTTGGAAAATATTTGTTGTTGGGATGTTTGTGGCGATTCTAAAAACAGGTTGTTTGCTTTTCTTAAAGCGTTTCTGCATATCTGAGTGTAGACTGTTTTGATAATACACACATAAACTGCATATGCTGAGAGTCTTGTGTTGAATTTATCGGTCAGTGTGAATCCTGTGCAAGTACAGGAGTTTCCAACAACTATTACATCCACACTTGTGCACTAAACTAGTTGTCTGTGTGAGTGTGTGTGTGTGTGTGTGTGTGTGTAAGGGCCTCTAAGAGTCTGGCCCAAGGGCCTCTGAATTCTTAATCCAGCCTTGCTCACAACACGTACGAAATGCGTTGTTACCGCTGTAACTGATACCGCTGTTTTTCACATCCCTTTGCAAAACAGGAATTTATTTATTCATTTTAAAAAAACACAAAAAGGGCACTTTATAATAGGAGGTAAAAAGGGCAGGGGCTCAAGCACCGTTTGGGCCTTATGTGTACACGTGCCTGGAGCTAGCCTGCGGCTAACTTCCTCGTTGGTCGTCGGTCGGCTCACAGACCCTCCAGGTTACCAAAAACAGTATTTACTGTGTCGATTTCCTTTTATTCTCTTGTTTGCCTTAAAATAATGCTGGAAATTTAACTCAAGACACGGAGTAGCTAGATCTGTTACTTGGCTAATAGTTAGCACGATGACTGAAGCAGTCCGGAACCTCCGCCCGAATTTATTTTCATTGTAAATATGGCGAATAATGAAGATAATGACGGTATTCTCACACATGTATTCTACATAAAGATCACTATTATGTTGTGCTTTGATTTGGCGGAAGTGGCTCTTCTATTTCCACCTTTGTTATTATTATGCATTACCTACAGAATAGCATCCACTTATAGTAGCTTGATTCCGCTCACCTGAGTCTGTATAAGCGACGCTCAGCACCATGTGGAGAAGCAGAATGCCGAACAGTGACCGTCGCGACCGCATCTGTGGATGAGTTATTATATGTTGGTGTGTCGTCAACTTGTACCTTCTTTACACTCACAGAGTCTGACCGCGGGGAAAATGATGCCGCCGTACCTGTAGGTTTACCTGTTAGAGGCGAGTCACGTCTTCCGGGAGTGAGAGAGAGAGAGAGAGAGAGAGAGAGAGAAATGGCGACATCTAGAGAGTATGATAATGATTATGATTATGATCCATATGATTATGATACATTGTGAAAATCTGTGCAAAGACCTACCAGTACATCAAATCAATAATTCAGATCAATTTATTACAAGGAAACAAACATTAGAAGAAACAATTAAAAACAACCAAACCCTCTTGATTTCCTTACTTGGGAAGAAGCCAAGGAAAGCTTGTGGTCCAGACAGCATTAAAAACCAAAATGCTCGAAAGCAGCAGCCCCGAGATGCCTGGTGCAGTGGTGGAGTTGTTCAATACTGTACCACAGTCAGGATGTTTTCCTGACATCTGCCTAATTTCCCCCATTCATAAGAGTGGGGACAAATCAGACCCTAATAACTACCGTGGCATCTGTGTCAGCAGCTGTCTGGGTAAACTATTATTCTCAATAAAACAATACTAGATTTTTTGAGTAAAAGTCAAATTGCCTTCCTCCCAAAACCCGGCACCACCAATCATGCATCACACTTTATGTAAACAAACATGTACACCAAACAAAAATGGTAAAATATTCACTTGTTTCATTGATTTCAAGAAAGCTTTTGACTGTATTTGGCATGAAGGGCTCTATTACAGGCTCCTACACTGTGGTATAGGGGGCAAAATGGATGATCTGGTTAAATAAATGTATTTAGAAAAATATATGTGCTGTTAAAATTGGAGACAAACAAACTGACTTCTTCACCCAGAGAAGAGGTGTACACCAGGGCTGCTCTATTTAATGTGTATACAGGACAGTGGTCTGGAAAGGTCAACAAGGTGGTTGTTGTTTGTACCTTGCAGGACACCATAGTTAAGGTTAAGATACATGTCCATTTCCATGTCCTGTAAGGCGAGGGTTTTATTGGCAGCCTAAATAATTAGGAGATAGTAGCACAAAAACCACCCATCCATTTGACCGGTATATTGATACTGTTCAGTCAATTCCTGAACCAAGTTTTTTTACCATAAGTACTAATGTGTAGTGTATGTGTTTTCTACTGTTCGTGAGACTTTGTGGATGGCCCGTAGCATGCGATTAGCTCATATTTTTGATACTAGATTATTATTTGATAATATTTACATTTTTTTCAAGTGAAGTAGTTTATTTTCTCGTGCCCTTTTATAAGCAGAATAACTTTAGTTCCCTTTCTAGGTCCTGTAAGGGTAATAACAGAAGAAGAGTGTTAGGGTGGAGGATTAAAGTGCAGGCCCAAGTCTCAGCCACAATTGCAAACCCAGTGTCTGGTGCCATTCCTTCTTTCCACACAACACCCCATGACACAAACAGACAACAACAAAAACACAACGCAAGTTCCAGTGGAGGTGTAGAGGGATTCTGGCAGCTAATACACACCCAGATGCTGTGGGTTACATGCGCTGTTGAGCTGGATCAATGTGCTGCTCCTGGCCTCTCCCTCCTCGATAGAGAGGTGAAGTCTCTGTCTTATGCTGATGACCTTGTTCTACTGTCTCCTGCTGAACAAGAACTACAGCAACAGCTGGACATAGTAGAAAAGTACTGTCAGAACTGGGCCCTGGCAGTAAATATGAAGAGAACTAATGTCATGATCTTTCATGACCAGCCTCACAACAACACTGCTCTCCAAACACCAATCAGAGTAAAGCAAATTATAACACAATGTAAAGAAACGTGTCTGGAACATTGGAAAGAAGAAACTAAAAGCCAAAGTAGATTAGAATGTTGTCTGACCCTAAACAGAGATTATGAACTAGCAGAATATCTCTCTACTGTCAGAGATAGAAAATAGAGACAGATCCTGACCCGGTTCAGGCTCAGACAGATCCTGACCCGGTTCAGGCTCAGACAGATCCTGACCCGGTTCAGGCTCAGACAGATCCTGACCCGGTTCAGGCTCAGACAGATCCTGACCCGGTTCAGGCTCAGTGATCACAAACTGACAATCCAAACAGGAAGACACATAAAATCATGTCAACCAAAAGAAAACAGGACATCTGGTCACTGTTCGACAGGTGAGGTCGAGACAGAGATGCACTTTTTCCTACAATGTGAAACTTTTCAATGTGACAGTGAATGACCGACACACACACACACACACACACACACACACACACACACACACACAGAGGATATACTGTATACATAATTAAGGTAAATCAAACTCTGTGACAGAAGAGAAGGTTTAATCAGTCGGGCTTCACTCAGTGTTGAAAAGAGCGCTGTTGTTTTCTCAGCTGAATGCTGCTCAATTGTAAAGTTGTTGTTGTGCTGCTTCATAGCCTATATTACTGTAATCCTAAAATATATACTGTGGTCAAGTAGGGCAGTGCTGCATATTCAAAGACTGATATGATGAACCCTGAGCATGGTTTCAGAGGACACTTGTGTTTGAGTTTGCTCAGGTTGATAATGTGGCTGCTCATGTCCGCTTTCACAGAAATGTGACTCATTAGAGTCAAACCTCTGTGACCAGCATGAGGCTGAGGATTATATGTTTGTTTCTCCTTTCTGATTAAAGATGAAGAGTTGTGATGTTTTGATGCACCAAGTCTGGTTGTTGCTGTTTGCATGTGAGAAGCTGTAAAGAAAATACTTGACTTGAATAATCAGTAGTCATGGGTTGGACCACAGCCATGTTTTGTGACTGTACCTGGCACATGTGTGACTGTATAATGCTACAAAAATCAAACATATAAACACATGGCTAAATACTGTATTGCTTTGTGGTAGTTCCTGTAACAAAGGTGTAACCAGGACCACATATTGCCATGACAACATGGTGAAAATATGTTCCCCCTTTCCTTCTCTTGCATCCAAAGCAGTCCATTTGTGGATGTGCTAGCCAGATCAAAATCCTTCAACAGGAGACCAGGAGCGGACTCGTTTCACAACCACTTGGTGCATAAACGGATCAATATTACCAAAATGGAGATCAGCCATCAGTGAAGTCAGAATTACAGTTACTACAGTCAAGTAATTGTAATTCAAATACTATAGTTTAAGTGTTTGATTTATTATGTTTTTAATGTTTTGTACAGTAAAGTAAAACCGTGTGAAACAAAGAGGTGATCATCACTGTGGTTGTTTGATTTGTTCCTCCTGTCTCGCTGTTGTCTGTCATGATTTCCTTTGAACTCAGGATTTGGGCTGACTGTTGGCTGAAAGTAAACAGTAAGAACTCTGACAGCATCGACGCAGGATGGAGGTCGCTTCACTCTGCCTCATAATCTGTAAGAATTTCAACTTTTTTAATAGACATGCTATGGGTGGATCAATAATTTTTAATATCAATACTTAAGGGCTTTGTTCCCTACACCCTATTATATATATTAAATTGATTTCACTCTGTCATTGTCAAGAAGTACTGAGACAAGGGAATGCAGTTTAGCATCAGACCAGAAGTTCACAATACAGTAGGGTAAATGTGTGGAGAGTGACAGTAAGAAGTAGAATGATACACCAAGATAGATACAAAATCAACAAAAAGTCCGGAATTGAAAAGGCTATTACAATGCTGAGCTGACGGTCAGTCTGATCACTTCAGAACCAAACATGCAGGGTTTGATGTCAGTAAGATTAGATGTCAAAATTATGTTTTTAAAATCTCGTCTTTTATTTCCTGTTTGAATCACCAGCAGCCAATCTGAGCATCCACCCTGACAGATCCCAGTTCTTTCGGTATGAACGGATCTCTCTAAGCTGTGCAGGGCCAGAAAACTCTACTGGCTGGACACTGAAGAGAAACACTTCATATTAGACATCTCAGCCATGTAAGGGGGGCTTCGGAGACCCACGTGACTCTGTCTGCACAATCAGGAATGCTGACCCATCTGACACCGGGGTGTACTGGTGTGAATCTGAGCAGGGCGAGTGCAGCAAACCCATCAACATCACAGTGGCAGGTATGCTGCTAAATGAGAGTGTGTTTTGTTTCAGATTGTGTTTTATGCTCCAGTTTGACAAAGAGATCATAAATTGGTTACTTACATGTGATGCCCAAGACTTTACATGGAGAGGCCTTCTATGCTAGCAGAGATCAGGACTAACATGTTGTTTGAGAGCCACTTTCTCTCTCTGGCCGACCGACTGCTGGGTGAACGCGTCACTAACTGTGCACCAATCCAGGAAAGCCTCCACTGACACCCAGTGTTGCTATTGCCATAGGCTCAATCATCAATGTGTTTCCTCAGATAGTGATTTAACAAAAATAAATAAAAATCTGCCAGATTATTACTTTAAATATGACGTGAGGCTGAGCTGCATCATTTGTCCATTGTCGTGTTACAGTTTACTCTATATTTTATGATCTCTGTCGATTCAAGACAAATGCAACTCACAACATGGCACAGTATGATATAAATGATGTCAAGGTGAAATGTCATCATGGCGGGTAACAAACAGTGAAGGGTGAAGGTTTTGTCAATTCTGATGAAACGAATGAATGCAAAAGGAACATTTCTAGACTCCTGCCTCCACCGTGGTTTGAATGTTCCAGCTGTGTGACGTCTTTTTCGGCACTAGTGTTAAAAAAAACTTCCACAAAGATTACACCTGTGCATCCTCACTCTCAGCTCCTCGAAAAGCTTCCTCTTTCCTCTGTCCTTGAAGGAACATTTCAGGAACCGAGACATCCTTCAATATGGTGCATGAAAACCAAGCCAAGGAACCTAAAAGTCAAAGAAAAGGGCCAGACTGTAGTCACAGATGTATTGAAGTCTATGGGAGATGCATGGAGAAACCCGCCAAAATCCAACATATCTACGTCGTATGACTTCTAGTGTAGAACATTTTAGCTCATTATTTTTCATCACCACCCATTTCTTTTTTCTTTATTTCCTGTCATCCTTTTTACTGCCATTATTTACAACACACTTGTCCATCCACCTTACCTGAGCAGGGACACCCAGACTTCTCTCTCCCCGGACACTTCCTCCAGCTCTCCTGGGAGGATCCCGAGGCGTTCCCAGGCCAGCTGAGTGACACAGTCACACCAGCGTGTCCTGGGTCTTCCTCGGGGTCTCCTCCCAGCAGGACATGCCAGGAACACCTCCCGAGGGAGGCGTCCCGGGGGCATCCAAAACAGATCCGCCTGTCAATCTCACGTTCCATCCTTCCCTCACTCGTGAACAAGACCCCAAGATACTTAAACTCCTCCACTTGAGGCAGGAACTCCCCCCCCAACCCGAAGGGAGCAGGCCACCTTTTTCCGGTCGAGAACCATGGCCTCAGACTTGGAGGTGCTGATTCTCATCCCAGCCGCTTCACACTCGGCTGCAAACCGCCCCAGGACATGCTGGAGGTCCTGGCTCGAAGGAGCCAACAAGACCACATCATCCAGTGGCTCCCGAACCAGATCCCCTCCAGCCCGTGGCTGCGCCTAGAAATTCTGTCCATAAAAATGATGAACAGAACCGGTGACAAAGGGCAGCCCTGCCGGAGTCCAACATGCACTGGGAATAGGTCTGACTTACTGCCGGCAATGCGAACCAAGCTCCTGCTCCGGTCGTACAGGGACCGTACAGCCCTTAACAGAGGGCCTCCGACCCCATACTCCCGGAGCACCTCCCACAGAATGGCACGAGGGACACGGTCGAATGCCTTCTCCAAGTCCACAAAACACATGTGGACTGGTTGGGCAAACTCCCATGAACCCTTGAGCACCGTGTAGGGTATAGAGCTGGTATAGAGCTGGTCCAGTGTTCCACGGCCAGGACGACAACTGCATTGTTCCTCCTGTATCTGAGGTTCGACTATCGGCCGAATTCTACTCTCCAGTACCCTGGAATAGACTTTCCCAGGGAGGCTGAGGAGTGTGATCCCCGATAGTTGGAACACACCCCCCTTTTTGAATAGGGAGACCACCACCCCGGTTGCCAGTCCAGAGGCACTGTCCCCGACTGCCACGCGATGCTGCAGAGACGTGTCAACCAAGACAGCCCCACAACATCCAGAGACTTGAGGTACTCAGGGCAGATCTCATCCACCCCCGGTGCTTTGCCACCGAGGAGTTTCCGGACTACCTCAGTGACTTCGGCTTGGATGATGAATGGGTCAACCTCTGAGTCCCCAGCCTCTGCTTCCTCTATGGAAGGCGTGTCAGTGGAATTGAGGAGATCCTCGAAGTATTCCTTCCACCGCCCGACAATGTCCCCAGTGGAGGTCAACAGCTCCCCACCTCCACTGTAAACAGTGTTGGTGGAGGACTGCTTCCCCCTCCTGAGGCGCCGGATGGTTTGCAAACTACACACTTGTATCCCACCTTACATTAAAAGTCTTATATTGGCCCAGTCTGACACAACAGAATGTAAGAAAAGAGGAGGAAACAAAGAGACTTACCCGTAGGATTGATGATGTAAATTTACTTATAGAAATAAGACGTGGTGTTACGTTGTGTACTAAATGTTGGCTTTGCCTTTCTGTATTTCAGAGGATGATGTGATCCTGGAGAGCCCTTCACATCCTGTGACAGAGGGAGACACTGTGACACTTCGCTGTTCCTACAAGAAAAGAACTCAATATAATCCTACTTCAGATTTCAGCGCTACGTTCTCCAAAAACGGTGAATTCTTTGGTACTGAGCCTGCAGGAAAGATGATCCTCTCTTCGGTGTCGAGGCATCATGAAGGCTTCTACAAGTGTGAACATCCTGAGAAAGGACAGTCAGAGTAGAGCTAGCTGTCTGTGACTGGTAAGCTTATCTTCCGCTCTCTGTATGACACAACATGTCGGGCTCTTTGAGACTATTCTGGAAAACTTGGTGTGATATTTGGATCATGTTTCATGTCTGAAGCTGATGGATTTCTTCCATAGTTTCCACAGATCAGCCCTGGAATGTCTCTTCTCCTACTCCTACTCTTCATCCTCCTCTCATGTCTCTGCCCAACCTGGTGTGCACCATCCTGCTCTTCATCCTCTACACTGTCATCTTCATCCTCAGCATATACACGTACCGAAGGTGGGCTCGAGGTAAGAACAGTTCTAACAGACTATTATTACGGCTGTACTGATCATCTCATCTGGTTTCCTACTCCAAAAGGCGCACGTCAAAACATCAAGCTGGAGAGTGATCTGATTGGTCAGTAGTCTGGCTGTGATTCTAATATAACCCTCTTAACATAGCTCCTGTTAGCTGTACTGTATATTACCATGGTGATAGACCTCAATAAAATGGGGCCAGTGCGAGATGGCAGAAAACCAAAGCCAAGCCTAAAAAAGGGCAGCTAACCCACACAGCTCGCTACGTGACAAAGGCCTCAGTTTGTGGTTAACATGCAGTGCGTTTACATGACACTCAAGAAAACCGAATTACTGGGTTAGTCTGACTATGATCGGATTTTTAAGATGCATGTATACACCTTAGTCTGACTAAAATCGGACCAGATCGGATTTCTCATAGTTGAATTACACCACGTAGATTATTCGATTGATAGTCGCATTACTCCTGCATGTATACCTTTCCAGCGGATCGGATCGGATTTTGCGTTCTGCGCAGGCACGAGATTTTTCCCCCGGGCCGTGAGCCGGAAGTAGACGGACGGCGGAGGCGGCGTCTTTCCTCCGAAATCACCGCAAGAAAGAGCGCCAGAGTGCCCCTAGTTTGTGTAATTATCATGTACACCACATACGAAGTGTACAAAGATGTAGCTTCGTCTTGCTCTTCGTACGCCATCTTTCTTGAATGCCGAGGCAGCTGGTGACGTAAAGAGGTCAGCCGGAGATGGCCCCGTTAACACTAGTTGAAATGGGTACAGCGCCACCTAGTGTACCGGGGTATGACATGCTTTCGGCCAGTAATTCGATTTTCTCAACGGCATGTATACTCGGATAATTGCAGTTGTCCGATTAAGTAGCATAGTAGAACTATGGCTGTAATCTGACTAAGCTGTGCATGTAAACACACTGATGGTGAACAAGACCAACAGAGCAGAGCTGGTTGTCACAGCAATGTTGGTAGAAAGCAGGAAGTGAAACGAAGCCATGCAAGACTGAAAAAAGAAAAAAAATTATTTCAGACTTTCTCTGCTCTGGTTTTCCTGCAGCTCGAGCTGATGTTAAAAAGAAAGTGTCTGATCAATACTGAAGAAGAAGAAGAAGAAGAAGAAGAAGGGCCTTTTTGCTGCCCTAAATGAATGAAAAGAAGCTGATATTCTTATTTCTTTAAGCATCTCTTTGCCAGTATAGCACGATGCCAACATGCTTTAATTAATATATTAAAAAATTATGCATGCACTGAACCAACCACAAACATTCTGGTTCTTTAATCAGATGAGTCATTTGTTTAAACATACAGAAAGATGGCGGACACATTGTTTATGCTTGATGCTGTGTACGAAATACTATCTACATTTCTTATTCCAATGTAACGATGTTTAACATTTATATACTGTGTTACGATGTTTTGACTTCTGGGCTGAACCTTGCAATAAATAATTTTGTAACACATTTTATATGGTCACAGTCAGGAACATTTTGAGCAGAAATTCATCCAATCTGCAGCAAAATGGAAATACGTTTACCATAGAAGAACTTCGTTGGTGACGTATCCACAAGATGTATTCACTATATGCTGTGTAATACAATGGGGATTTTTGTATATAAAATTTTAGAAATAATTGCTGAAATTGTATGTGTGTGTGTGTGTGTGTGTGTCATAAACTATTAGCCAGGGACGTGCACATGATTATAGAGGGGCAGGGGCTCACAGTCAGAAAAGTCAGAAAAGGACAGGCACATTTTTTTCCAGGCCTTAATAACACAATATGTAGATTAATTAACGTAAAATAAATAAACAAAGTACTTAAAGAAAGCTAACTATTCAGCTGTGTATCCTGTGTAGCTGTGAGTGATATGCACTTGACATTTCATTTGTGTCAACAAATTATTGTCAACATGAGTTTATTCTCATCATCATAATACTGAGGTTTGGAGACATGCAATTCAGCTGTGGTTCTTAAAAAGCAATCAAACACTGGTTTATTATTAGGCTATTTATTGGAGGGCAGTGCAAACTAGAAATACAGGCAACACATCTAAACATGTGACAAAACCAAGAAATGACTTCTGTGACTGTTAGTAGAACAACAATGTTTACAACAGCAAAGTCACAGTGAACTCAATATCTGGAAGAAGTTTAAGATGTGTGGCAGATAAACAGCCACACAGACAGCTGTCAGATTATTCTTAACTCTGGTTAACAAGCAGTTAGTTTAACAAGCACAAATGGACACTCTTCTGAAATATGACTCATATTTATGCACGTTGAATAAGAGGAAGGTGACTTGTTGCCCCCACAAGGAAGTTATGTTACTGGATTTATAACTCACAACGGTTCAAGTCGCTCCACTGTCACGTCTCATCTGATATGTACGTGGTGGAGTTCTGATGAGGCAGCAACTTCTCTCTCTCTCTCTCATTTAAAACTGATCCACTGACACAATAGTGCCAAATATGACCCTGTTGTTGTCGGGGCCATTTTAATAATGAAGCTCTGGTAACTCCAACAATGCCATTCTTTATTAACCATTTGTTAAGCAGCTGGTTAAAGGTTTATAAACATCTATTTTCCAAATGTTGTCTTTATAGAGGACCTACAAAGGACTTGATAACCATTTTTTCACGAACAAGACCACGCCACAATAGGGGGGGAAGAGGGGGGTCGAGGTCTGTGGATGAAGAGGGAGTTTGAGTGGGGCGCAGATCGGCTCGAAAGTTTAGGAACCGGGAGGTTGAGGCTCAGAGTGGGGATACGTCTCGATGGGCGAACGTCTTGGTCAGCGTGGCTTCATCATCCCCCTCACTTCTTCCCGTTGAGTGTCGATGTCGAAGGCAGGACTGCTGACAGTTCTGTAAGAGGATAGTGGAGAAGGAGAGGGTCTGGGGGGGAGGGTTAAAAGAACTTGGGATGAACATGGGAACTGGTTAGGCTTGCCTATATAGATTTCACGTGTGATTGGGTCAGGGCGAGCAGGTGGTTGAGTTAATGAGGCATGGGTGTTTTGATGAGATGTGGGTGGTTGGATTGGCTGAGGGTTAGGGTTAGGGATTGGCAAGGCAAGGTGGCGTGTTCAGGTTCCTGAACCTTAGTTATAATAACTCCATTAAACATCAGTTGCAGCATTACAATAAAATATTGAAAGTATATTTTAGTAGTTTGAATGGACGTTTAGACATACTCAAAAATGTTTCAACTGATTCTACCGTAAAAAAAAAAGTTTCATACCTGTTGAGGCCACAGCAGCTCGAGTGAGCAGCAACATGATGAATCCAACTTTCTCCTTCATCACGCTCATCAAATCAGTGTGTGGAATATGATGAAGATAAAAGATGTGACACCTTACGAATGATGAAGAATTGTCACACTAACACTTCCTCATTATGACAGAGCAGAAACTTCATCTTTACATGTCAGTGTCCTGACAACGAGAAGGAAAAAAACATGAGAGTTGTCTGGCTGGTTGTTCAGCTCTGTGTGTCTGTGGGCCTCCTGCATGGTTTCTGTCTAGTGACAGTTATATGGTTGCAGAACATACTGTATATGGTGTAAGGATGAAAACATTCTCGGGTAAGGAGTTCATCCTAAAGGGTGTTCGTGTAACCTCTTCTGTGCACAAACTCCCCCAACAACCCAATTTGAAAAAACAAAACTGTTCATGGATCTATACTTAAAATTAGTTTTAAGGTAATTTCTGAGTTATTGTTCAAACAACTTGTTTAATTATAAAGTCTCCAGTGTTTTCAGGTGTAATCTTCTATAACATCTCAGGACAGAGAACTGGATGTTTCCATGACGTCCATCACTCTGAAATCATCAGAGATCAGACAGATACTGAATGTCCCACTCCTTATCAACTTCAGTTATCAGCTCTGAAACAATAATGTGTCTAATCCACAAAAACAACTTTAACGCCCCCTGGACGTATTCTGATGAACTTTATGAACAAATGTGTCATCATCAAATGTAAAGTTCTTACAGCCTTTAAAAAGAACTGGTTCTGTTTGTATCTCCACCTGATCTCTCACATGACACGATGAATATTCCTGCAGAGGCTGCTGAAGCTGAACTCTCCTTCTTTAACCAACAGCTGGTTGTGGTAACACACCATGAAATGTAGTAATACATCCAGCAAATGACTTGATGCAGGAAATGCAGTCAGTGTGATTTTGTTTGGTCTCACAGTTGAAAATAACTATAATAATAATCTTTAAAAGAAAACTCTGAGAAAAGTACAGCTGATTATTTATTTAAAATAACATTTTTTTTTTAAAAAACCACCCCAGTAAAAATATTTTTAAAAGTAATTCATGTACAACATTTTTTTGTATTCATTCATAACTAAATTCATACAATGCAAAACACTTTTAAAAATTCAAACCTGCAGTAAAAAAACAAAAGGTTTATTAAACTGTTTTTAGTGCAGAACAAAACTCCAAAAGAACCTGGTGAGTATCACATATTTAGCATCAGTCTGCATTCAGTTTATAATCTCTGAATGAATGTATACATGACAAGAACAATGGATGGATTCATATGTTAAGGCACATTATCATTAAGACTTTAGCCTTGTCCACAAGTACACAAATATTTCTTAAAATAAAGATCGTTTCCTGCTTTTTTGCCTTCAGTGCTCATGTTAATGTTTCAGCTGTTGGAAAACTTCTCCCAGAGTGAAGATGTTCAGAAACTCTGTTTACGTCTGGAGATTTGTGTAAACGATGATGCAGAAACATGTTGATCAATGTGAACTCAGATTATGTGTAGTGATGTTGGAGTATTTGACTTCATGTATCAACACTGAAACACTTCAGTGTTGGTTTCTGTTTTGGCAAAGTCTAAATCTGCAGTGTGAAGCTGCCTGTTGGGAGAAGAACTTACCAACTTGTTCAACTAATGGACACATGTAGTTTCTATTTTCACACTGATGACTTCTGTTAAACAACGTTGACACAGTTTGCCACTAATTCTTGTTCATTTTTGGCCTAACTGACACGGAAACTGTAACGCTCCCACTCAGCTTATATAAAGTGTCATTGGAGGTTCCTCCTGCTCGGAGGTCTCATTATGACTTAAACCCACTAAAATCGGGATTTTGTATGTAATGGTAATCTGTACACTGTGTTCCACCCAGACACTGGACTCTATAGTAGAGCAGAGTTTTTAATCACGTCGTCATGTGTCCCAGCACATAGCTTGGGGCATCAAAACTTTGCTAACTTAGCTGGCTTTTTATTGTGAAAGGAGCACAGCTCTCTGTTGTCCTGCAACAGCTTCCTGGTGTGGGGAAGTCCCGACGACTCGATTACCAAGTGCAGTAGAGTTCCGCGGCTCATGGATGAAAATGTATGATTATGACTCCATGGAAAAGCAATCAAAGTTCATATGTGTCTTACCTGCCAGTTTATAAAAGTTATTATCGAGAGCGGACAGGGAAAAGAACGAAATTGAGCATTTCTAACCGCACTCGGTAATCGTCGCGTCAGGACTTCCCCGACCCAGAAGCTGATGGAGGAGAGTTGAAATCCGTTTTTAGCTTCCCAATAGAAATCCAGCTAAGCTAGCGGAGGTTGGATGCCCCAGACTATGTGCTGAGACCCTATTTGTACTGTTGCTGAAGTTTGGTGCTGTTCTGAGCATTATTTGTGGCTTTTTGATAACGGTTTCTTGTTGGATCCATATACTGCAGTTTATTGTTATCATGCGGTCGTCTCTGAGGTTGATAAAACTCCGTAAATTAGCGGTCTGCTAACTTGATCTCTCGAGAGGGAGTCTAACACAGTTTCATGGTGATTTGGACCATGGATTAAATTTACACCGGAATATCCCTTTAAAGTGAAACTCTCGCCAAAAAGCAACCGAGGCTTTATTTGGGATTGAATATGAGTCAAACCTTCGTGTAAAAGCATAATTAGGACGAAAGAGGCACTTTTAAGATTTACCGTAGTTTTGGTTTTGGGCACGTTCATTTTGAACCGGAGTGCATGGGGCAGGATATGCTAATATCAAAATCGCTATTTTTAGAAAACTAAGAAGGCTCGACACAACATGAAACTTTGCTCGTAGCATCACCAGGGTCTCTACTCATGAACAAGAGCATTGAGAACATTGTTTGTGTACACAGAGTTTATGAAAAAGAAGGTTTTTGAACTACTCACGTTAGCTGCTGCAGCTCCTGCGCGTCGCCGTCATGGCAGGCAAAAAGTGTCGATCCCCGTCCTGCTAGCAAAAAAAAAGTACAGTTGCAGTAGGCTTCCATTATAAATATGCAGCATATATATAGTTTATTATTATTATTATTATTTTTACTACTACTACCTTTTTTTTCTGTATTTTCTTGACTTTGAATGGGAGCTGCTGTAAAGCATTTCTGTTTCCGATTCATATATTATGCAGTCAGTTGTCCAAATTTTAAGTTGACTTAAATGAACCAAGACAGATGTCACATTTACATGTCAGGGTGTGGTTATTATAGATACTGATTCAATATTTAAGTGTCATTTATCACAGTAACAGCTTTACATACCATCCCCCCGGTCGCCCCAAAATTACTTTAAAAAAAAACCCACCACCACATCCATCCCCCGCACTTTTGAAAAAGCTTGCTACACCCCTGCGTAAGATCCAGACTAAAAGTGTGCGTGTGCACAAAAGGTAAGAAAATAACAATCATCACATTTCTAAAACAGTTTACACACACACACACACACATACACACACAATATACCCTTTATAAATCACACATATAGATATATATATATATATATATTCTCTGATATTAAAAGGTGCTTATTGAATATTACAGATTACATCACTGGTTTGAATGTTTGTTATAAAGTAAAACTATTACAAATGTGCTGTGAAGTTAAATGTCACTGAGGCGTCATAATATAATAGGTTTGATGACACCTCCCACATTTAATTTCTAAAACCTTGCCTCATTTGGCCACTTCAGCAATTTTCTTTGTTGGCAAAATGTCCGTATGCACGGTTCAGTTTTTTTTTACATGGCGAGTCGGTCAGACCGTGACTATCATTAGTGTTTAACATTCAGAGGCAGCATCAGTACTTAAAGCCTGATTAACTACACTAAGCTAATAGCAAGTTAGCAATCTGTTCAGTTGCCCTGGTCCACAACCACATTCAATGGGGTCCGTTGTTCATTTTGAATTTGGTCCACTGGTTTTTTCTCTGTGAGAAGACAAGGTGAGAGCAGTTTTACATGAAGGTAAAGAATCCAAGGTTTCCTCTACATGTAATTGATTGTTACGGAGCCCTGGAGGTGACATGGATGGGATTTTTTTTATCTCGTGAGTGCGACTTACTATCTCGCGCGCGCCAGTTACTATCTTGCGCGCGCGACTTACTATCTCGCACGCGCGACTTACTATCTTGCACGCGCCAGTTACTATCACGCACGTGCGACTTGCTGTATCTTGTGCGCGCGAGATTGTAAGTCGCGCGCGCGAGATAGTAACTGGTGCGTGCGAGATAATAACTCGCACTCGCGAGATAGTAAATAAGATGCAGTGGCACTCTGGCTCAAATGAATGAATGAAGTGAACGTTGTGGTGTTAACTCAACAATGATGGGACGCTGGAATCATGAACAAGTGCCGTTTACTTCAACAACGTATACTGTAACATTGTTCTCAGTAGCAGCGTCGTATCGTACATAGTCGCCATGTTGTTGCACTCTGACCTCTCTCCATGCAGCGTGTTAACTATGACCTGTCTTATACAACAGGGCCCCCTTGTGATATAGAGAGCATTAGTATCTGTTTTATATAATAACAGAATAAAGCAAACGTGTTTAGTGTACTGTGAAAGCCGGGAGAATGTGGTCTGTGTGAGAATGTCGTGGAAAATTGAAAGTAAATGTAGGTTTTCTGTCACAACTTTCACATGAATATGATACTATATGCACCTGCATCCATTGTTAATCGTTTGTCCTGATTGCCAGTTGTGACTGCTGCAACGTTATTTCATAAATTAATTATAACCAAACTACTATTACCTTTACAACTCCTACATCATGGCTAGCATAATAGCTGTGGAAATAGCTATGAAAACACCTGGACACTCATCGTGGATCATCAAAATACCTGTTACATGTACAGCTTACCGTTACACAATAACAATAAGACACTTTATTAACTTTAATTAATTAATTAATTAATCAATTAAAATTCTGAGATGGTCTCGATCCATGATAATAAGCCTGCATTTAACCGACTGCACTGTTTAATTACGTCAAAATGCGCTTGAATTAATATCTCGCACGTGCGAGATACTAAGTCGCGCGCACGAGAAACAGTAACTCGCGCGTGCGAGAAAGTAACCGGCGCGTGCGAGTTACTTATCTCGCGCGCGCGAGATAATAAGTCGCGCTCGCGAGATAAAAAAAAAACCGTCCATGTCACCTCCAGGGCTCCGTAGATTGTGGCGCACCGCCACGGCAAAATAAAAGTCGCCACACCTTCAGAATAATACCTATTTTTTTAAAACCTTGTTTTTATGTTGTTTTATGTTTATATTAATGTAAATTATTGTATGAAATGTGATTTTGGCACAAAACATGGTGTTTTTCATGAAATGTGACGCTACGCTGCAAATAGCCTACCCTTATTTTGAAAAACCAACACCGGAGTCACCACCTGCCTGTCTAGCTGCTGCGTGCGAAAGACAAAGAGAGTCGAGACAACAGTCCGACGTAGAGGGAGAGAAAAGGGTGAAAGAAAGGTAACTAAGCTAGGTTATATATTTTTACAGGCCTATATATACAGTTTTGTTCAAACCAGTGAAAAGGACCCTAATGTATAGATGGATTAGGCTACAGAAAAAATCCTGATAAATGTGTTACTGATTGGTTAATACAGGATACGCATTATTTCTATCATTATTTCAGAGAGATTCTTATTTTTATTTTATTTTTGTACCATTGACACTTTATAGTCGGTATTGTTGCTCCTCCATCACCTCACTATAACTAAGTAAACATATTTCACATGATAACTTAAAAACATGTGACGGCTTCATTGGGTCAACTTTATGTTCATGTTTACAAGAGCAGCATGAGGCATCAAAGGTTCATGTTATGAAGGTGATGATGACAAAGTGTTCACTTCATTGTATTTTAAGTGAAGATTTGAATTAAAAACCTACATCAGTAGTTGGTCTGTGACAGGACATCAACTCTGACCTCCTGTATGAAAGTCAGACTACAAACTGACCCTCACACTCAGTTTCTATAATGTTACATCCTACGTCACTAAAAGTGTCACACTGACTGACAGAGGATGTTAACTGTCAGTGATACTGACTGAGCTCAGAGGAGCAGCAACATTTAAACCAACAACAGGGTGAGTGAAGCAACTTTACAACTTGAGTGTCTGTTTAACAGGAAATGTGTCAATAATGATAAAGTTTAGAGACGTTTGACTTACGTTGCTTAAGCTGCTTACGGCAAAAGTAGACCACCAAAGCGATGAGAGCAACAACAATGGCGACGACAACAGCACCAATAGTCCAAGAATCCATAGTCGGTCCGTCTGTGCCATCTGAAAGAATGTAGGAGAGATGTTAGTTTTACTGCTTTGCCTCAGATTTCTAATTTATATTTCTCAGTTTACCATGTACATAATATATTCCAGTTGTTCACAGCTGCAGGAGGCTGCATGCTTCTGCTGAGAGGAAGGGAAACAAAAGCAAACAACACATTTCATGTGTACAGCTTCACACGTTAAGGTGAGCAGTGCTGCAGGTGTGCTGCAGGTGTGCTGCAGGTGTGTTGCAGGTGTGCTGCAGGTGTGCTGCAGGTGTGTTCTTGACTTTGCATAAACTGCAGTTCAGCTGTTGCCTCCAGCTCATCAACTACCAGCTCACTGACTGTTTCTCCTCCTGAAATACTTCAAACTAATCCACTGACACAATGGTGCCAAATATGACCCTGTTGTTGTTGTCGGGGCCATTTTAATAATGAAGCTCTGGTAACTCCATGACCAGTACGTTCCACTTCCTTTAACATCTTTACTATAAAAATCAGAGGCCGCAGCAGCTGCACACTGTTCACCTCACTGAAGGTGTGAAGATGATCTGGAGGCTGAATTATGAAGCAAGTTCAACTTACTGTTTAGTTTGACTGGAGACACAGTAACATCCTGAAGGATCTGAGAGGTGTTGTTCTTTCCTTTTGGAAGAACTGTTAAAAAAGAGAAACTTTTTAGTAGTTAGTATTAAAAAGCAAGCAGCACATTTATTACATCTGTTTAAGGGAAAAGTTTTATGAGATCAGTTTGTTCTCCAAGTTGTGACTGACTGCAGAAAATGTGATTGTAATTGACAACATGTTGAAAATGACAGTTCACACTTAATCCTATTCTGCACTTTATTATGAATGAGAATAAACTACAAAACTAAACGATATCATAATCATTTTGACAGGTTATTTTGCAAAACTGATATTTTAGTTTGTTATTATTATCCCAAATGATGGTGTCATGACTCTGGTTTTATGTCTCTGTATTCATGTTGTTGTGTGTCTTGTGTCTCATGTTTTGATTTTCCATGCCCTCTTGTGTCATGTGTCCTTTAAGTTCTCCTGTGTATTTTCCCAGTTGCAGTCTGTCTCCCTCTGTCTGTCAGTGTTTTGTCCTCCATGCTCCTCCCTCTCGTTACCTCACCTGGGCTCCTCTCTCCTCACCTGTTCCTTGTCTGGTCATTAGTCTGTGTATTTAGTCTGTGAATCCCCTGCACTCCTTGTCCGTTCATTGTCTCTGCCAGTGTCTGTTCATGTCCATGTTCCTGCCTTGCCTCCTCTCGTGTCTCATGGTATGTGTTGGATTTTGAGTTTTGCAATCTGCATTTTTTGATTTTGTACTTTGTCCTTTTGTTTGCACTTTGTTTAGCTCTCTTGGTTGCTACTTTGCTTTTGTCTCGTTTTTGGTCTTGCTCCTTTTTGGTTTTTGTACTTCAGCTTTAGTTTTATTAAAGCTCGCCTTTTGTTCCCCTCATTGCTGCCTCTTGTCCTCTGATTATCTGCATTTGGGTCCAACTCCTATATTTCCATAGTTCTTCCCTTTAACCCCTCGCCCTGACAGATGGCTTTTATCCATTTTTGCAATTAAACTCCTCATATGTAAGAGGTCAGAGGTCACACTTCAACTCATTTTACACAAAAAGAATCAGTTTAATGCAGTTTCTGCCATCAGAGTCTGCAATGTTTATAATTGAGGCCCCTGATCACAATTATTTAATGTTTGCCAATTTCAAGGCTCTGAGTGAAATAAATATGATGAATTGATAGTTTCATTTGAAATATTAAAAGATTTTTGCTTGTATCATGTACAAAACACTGCATGGTATTTGTGTGCACATCTAAACATCTGATTTAATATCATGTAACTGAGAAAGTGACTGTTTACTACCCGTGAATCATCTTGTGTACATTTAAGTTAAAACCTCCAGATAATAAGTAGTACAAGTCTTAGTACGTACCTTTGAGGGTTACAGTACAGCAGACATGCCCTGGAACAAGGCAGTTGTATGTACCATTATGGGATGTGTTTACTAGCAGACTTAGAGAAAAATTCCCTGAGGGGAATTTCTTCACAAAAAGAGATGTTCGGTTTTTTAAGTTGTCACTCTGTTTGTGAAGGAAATCTTCACCCTGAATATACGTATGGACAGATTTATATTTCCCTGTAGTTGGATCCTTAAAAGACCACTCAACAATTAGGCCAATGCTGATATCCATCTTGTCCTTTGTTGAACATGGGAGAATCACTGTGTCACCATCTTTTCCTTCAATGGTTGTATTTGGGCACTGCAACACTGTTGAAGACAAACAGAACACAATTGAGTTCACTGAGCCTTTGGATCAGCGACAACAAAATACTCACAACACAAGATGCTGGTCGCTGTGTTTTAGAATCCAGTGTTGTAGTTGTTATAACAGTCATTAGATATGAAGGTGGACATTTGATAACCTTCATCAATATTTGAAACAAAAGCCTATTTAGCCTCCAGTATTTTCTCCTTAGCTTTACACACAAGCTGTTCTGGAACCATGAATACAGAAATATATCTTATTAAGTCATCAGTGAAATGAAACCAATAATCTGAGGAGCATTTAAAACTGTCTATATAAACATGTAGCTTAAAAAAAGAAAAATAATAATAATGCTTCACATTAAAATATTACACATGATGTGTAAACAATGGTGTAAGTTGGATACTTTCATAATCTAGATTGCTTTTGCAATTTTAAACGCAAGTGGAGAATCTCTCTCATCGTGGCCAAACTGTGTCATTACATAACATCGACACATAGTCACAAACACTTTTCCCATAAACTAACGTTGTGACAGAAGCGTCTGTAAATCAGATTATGTTTGACTGTCACAAGCCCCGAGAAATGTCTCGGTTGACTGTCATAACTTGAGTCATTGGGTCCGATAATATTTGGAAAGTCTAGAAGAGCCGCACGGATATTTTATAGACACTCAAGTTAGCCGAGAGCAAAACCGTAAGTAACAAGAAATCTTTTTGTTCCAGCTAGCTTGCGACTAACTTCCTCGTTGGTCGGCTCACAGTTATCACAAACCGAATGTGTCCATTTCTTCTCTTCTCTTGTTTGCCTTAAAATAATGCTGGAAATTCAACTCAAGACACGGAGCTAGGTAGCTTTGCTGGCTCATACCCAGCGGGATAAAGCAATCCGGAAGCTCTGTTCGACTTTATTTTCCATTGAAAGTTAGGCAAATTATGAAGAAAATTACGGTACTCTCGGATATTGATTCTACGTAAAGATCACTATAATGTCGTGCTTTAATTTGGCACAAGTGGCTCTTCTATGTATACCTTATATTAGTATCCATTAGCTACAAAGTAATATCCACTTATAATAGCTTGATTCCGCTCACCTGAGTCTTTAGACGCATCCTGCAGGCGATTGTGGTTTGTCGAAGTGAAGTCTGACTAGTATAAGCAGTGGGGCTGGTCTGTTGGCTACTTGCAGGAAAATTGACGCTAGCATGATAGCGCAAACTTATGCTCTGGGAGTTTTGTTTGGGTCGGCACCTGTTGGTCATGGTTGCTGACACTTTGCACCTTATGCTGGTCTGTCATTTGTCAGACTTCTGGTAGGAAAACTACATTATTTCCAAATAAGCGTAGTGGTGTGACCTTTCTTTGGTTCAATTTTTTCATTGTTTTCCGTTTCCTTGCACTTGTTAGACACCATCATTCTGAGTTATTGTCAGTGGGAGCGGCCAGAAACATGCATCCACCACATGCATCTGTTTCTCTGCTGTGTGATTGGCTGTTGGTGCCAATGGACTCAAAAAAAAAAATTAATTAATGTCATTAATGTATCATCCTTATCGTGGAAAATTTTATTGTGATAATTAAAGAGATCGTTTTATCGCCTAGCGCTAATGCATATGTGACCGGACCGTGGCAAGGCCCACGATCTCACTAACAACTTTGGATCCTACTGGTCCTTTAAATAGTTCAGTCAACCCAGTACAGATGCCACAGATTCCTTTCTGATACAGTTAACTTAATGATGGACAGAGACAAGGATGCTTCCCACCAAAATCACGACTTTATTGACGAGCTGCCAACATCAATTAGTAATATCAAAGGGAACAATTTATTAAGGCTATTATTAAAACTAGTGCAGTGCCTGTAAGAAAAATGTATTCCTATAGAAAAGTGGGAGGTTAAGGAGCTTTATCATGGATGGCCAAATGAGGCTGTGTTTGAAGGTGGGGCGTCAGGGATATTTAGGTTTGTTGTGAAATCTCATATTCCAGGGTATAATTGGCCGTTTTTGACTATTTTTGATTTTGCCAATATATTTCACCTTAAAAACTATTTACTTGGTGTCATTATTTTCAGCACAACCTCACATGTGTGACTGTACAGTTATTTTTTTATTTTGACATACTGTATTAACACAATGGACCTAAAATCACACTAAAAAACATAAAATGTGAGTAGAAAAAGATAGATTTTCTTACTGTGAAAACCACAAATATGTTTAACAAACCAATTTTTATTACTTAAAATGCAAATATAAATTGTTTGCTAAATATGTGCATACATTTTAAATATTTCCAAAGTTATATGTAACTACTGTATTTACATTTAATTGCAGGCAATGCTCATTCAGCTCCTCATTGTTTTGACTCATTAAACAAAAAACTGACTCCACTACACACTAAACACACTACACCAAACACTACATAAAACACTAACTATACACTCCAAACACGCTAAATGTCACAAATCTCTCAACTCTCAATATCGCTGTCTATACATCGACCATCGTTCAGCCTGTCAATCATCCGCCTCGGTCCCTCCCACAACTTCCTGTTCCTCAACAACCAAACTTGCTGCTTGGACACTTTCGTGACAAAAGCCCGTTTTTACCGTTTCTTCCTGCACCAGACGCAAAGCAAACGTGACGGCAATGTTCGCGAAAAAGCGTGGCGGACATTATTTACCCTAAGTCCGGTTCTGGACGTGCCAGTGCGTCCGGTCCGTCGCCTCAGGAGGTGGGCCGTGTGGGCTTGCGGCTAGCAGCTAGCTACACACTAACATCCACAGACTCCAATTCCATTTTGTTGTCCGCGTGTCTCCAGATCTCCTCAGACCGGAACAGACTCTGCAGTTTAGATGCACAGAACAGAACAGGACCGAGCCGCTGGCAAAATCCTGGTCCAGCTCGCGCCGCTGGAGGTATAAATCTGCTTGTTTCTTAAGGTGTGGCGTCTCAATGGGCTCTTCAGTGATTGGCTCTGGTGCGCACGTGACTGTGGTGGCTCCGGTGGACAATGCTGGCGAATCTGTAAAGCATTTATGAAATAATTTATTAACGGTATCATTGTAGTCCAAACAAATGCGAAGTTGCACACCATTGAACCACGCAGCAGCCATGTTGTAAGTCTCAGGTCAGTCTGATCCTGATCCGCAGAGATATTTGAGGAACACACACAAACAGACAGAGATTCCTTGCTTTTATATAGAGATAACTGCATAAGAGGGCTGAGGATGGGCGGCTGAGGCCGCAGACAGTAAAGGGACAATTCACACTTGGACAGAGTACTCACCCCACTCAGTGCCCTACACACATGCACACAGCAAAGACGAAACAAAAAGGGAATCAACTATAAATTGTGAGGGATGTGCAAAAATAATTACCAAACACACAAAATCAGAGGGGGTGTAAAGTACAGGTGAGAGACTCTATCACCAAACCCTCCACCGTCGGCCGGCCTCGCTTGCCACTGCCCCTATAGCACTCACACACAGAGAGAGAGGAACACGTTAACTCTCCATACTAAAAAACAAATAGGCAATGCAGCTCTGTTAGTTTCTTTTACTTCTTGGTGGGAAATAATAAACAGATTACATGGGGCAAAACAAAATTAAACCCAACCTAAAAAAAACTTCAACTAAACAACCAAATCACACAAAACAAAACAACTAAACTAAACCTATTCAAAACCTAAGCAAAACAAAACAAAACAGCAGTGGCAATCTGCAATGAAACAAGAAAAACAATTCAAACCACCGTAAAAAAAAAAATAAAGTACACAATATAAAATAAAGTCCACCTTTACCTCCATACACCACTTGCAGCATCCGCAAAGTTTGTAACAGAAACCGGCACCAAGCTGGACCAGAGCAGCAGACTCACACACGCTGACACCGTCACGGACCAAAGAGCAGAGAGAGTGAGAACATCAACATGCCACGGCTTATGTATGACGGCCCAGCTGGTCAATTAAGACCTGGAGGTAAAGTGTGGCTACTTGCAAGGGACATTTCACTAGACTGCCGCTTTCTACCGCTACACATACATACATACACAAATTATCTCTTCATCATTTGACAAGGGCCACATTGTGATTGCTAGACGACTGGGTCAGAACATCTCCAGAACTGCAGCTCTTGTGGGGTGTCCCAGTCTGCAATGGTCAGTATCCATCAAAAGTGGTCCAAGGAAGGAACAGGGGGGTCTTGGACGATCAAGGTTCATTGATGCACGTGGAGAGCAAAGGCTAGCCCGTGTGGTCCGATCCAACAGACAAGCTACTGTTTCTCAAATTGCTGAAGAAGTTAATGTTGGTTCTGATAGAAAGTTGTCAGAATACACAGTGCATCACAGTTTGTTGCATCTGGGGCTGCACCAGTCAGGGTACCCATGCTGACCCCTTTCCACCGCCGCAAGTGCCAACAATGGACACATGACCATCAGAGCTGGACCACAGAGCGATGGAAGAAGGTGCCCTGGTCTGATATATCACGTTTTCTTTTACATCACGTGGAGGGCGGAGTACGTGTGCTTACCTGGGGAACACATGGCACCAGGATGCACTATGGGCCCTGGTGCCACTACAGCCCTGATGGCCGTGGCCTCATTCAGCAGGCTAATGTGCCACAAAGCCAAAACGGTTCACGATGGTTTGAGGAGAACAACAACAAGTTTGAGGTGTTGAGTCTGCCTCCAATTTCCCCAGATCTTAATCCAATCAAGCATCTGTGGGATGGGCTGGACAAACAAGTTTGATCCATGGAGGCCCCACCTTGCAACTTCCAGAACTTAAAGGATCTGCTGCTAACAACTTGATGCCAAATACTGCAGCGCACCTTCAGGGGTCTAGTGGAGTCCATGCCTTGACAGGCCAGGGCTCTTCTGGCAGCAAAAGGGGACCAACACAATATTTGGCAGTTAGTCATAATGTTATGCCTGATTGTTGTGAATGAGGCAAGATCTTGTAAAAAGATCTTAAAATTTTATTGTGTGATTATAACTGCAGCCCTATAATAATAAAAAAAAAAAACAGGTATTTCACAAAGATACACAAGTGAGAATGAGACGTCTATTGAGATGTTTAGGTTGAGAAGTGATAGTCGGGGTCGTAGAGTTGAATTCTTCATTTGGCCATGTGTTTGTATTTATTACTTTGTCTTGGTCAGCAGGGATGTCATTTTTCTTCCTCTATGTCATCCGATTTCTGCTAAAGGTACAGAAGACACTGAAAAAGAAACTTTTCATTCCCTGGAAGGCACCCAAGAGGACTCTCCACTATGATTTGTCCACTGGAAGGACACCCTAAAAGGCACATTATCATGCTTTGTCCATCGCTGATATGATCCATCAAGAGCATGGTTTCCAGAGGACACACTCATGTCAGGTTTCACTGAAATGTGACTCATTAGAGCCAAACCTCTCATGAGGCTGAGGATGAGGTTTACTGTTTTTTTTCCTATGACTGAAGATGAAGAGCTGAGTTTTGATGCACCAAGTCTGGTTGTTGCTGTTTGCATGTGAGAAGTTAAAAAGAAATTGATCGACTTGAATAATCAGTAGTCATGGGTTGTACCACAGCCATGTTTTGTGACTGTACTTGGCACACGTGTGACTCTATGATGCTGCAAAAATCAAACCTGACTATATCCTGTATCAGCCTTGTGGTAGTTCTTGTTACAAAGCTTGAACTGGGACCATGACGACATGGTGAAAATGTGTTGCCTCTTTCCTTTCAATTCAGCATGTTTAACACTGGCTTGAGACTCGAGGCCGGTCAGCTTGTCAGACCACTGAATTCTCCTGGTGGCCAATATGCCCCCTGGTGGTGCTCATACCGCTTTTGTCCACAGGGGCCGCCACAATCAACAACACATTAAAGGATGAATATGTAATATGCTTATTAAAAGCTATATTTTTTCAAAAATAATACATCCATGGGGCGTTTTGAGGGGCGCAGATTAAAAGTAATGCGTTTCCTTGAAAAATTATATTTAGTCTGAAATAAATAATTTAAGAAATTTTGATGGGTTCGACAATGACTTCCTGTTTACATCGTACCAGCCAAATAGCGGCCGGCATTGCGGGTTGCCAATTTCACAACCTTGGCAATGCTCGGCAAAGCTCAGCACAGCTAGGCTGACACTGGGTAAAATGGCGGAGTCTGCAAGCTCCTCAGAGCCCCAGTGAACGGAGCATTATCTGTCCCAGCAGCTGAGTGAAACTCCTCTGCTATACTTATTTTTATTATATCACGTTGATCCTAGATATGAGAATACTGATCATGACCCATCGACCTCCAGTAAACGGAGGAAACGGAGGCGGCTCAATCCTCCTGCCCTGTCCAAACCTGGCAACCCGACCGCTGGAATTACTTTTTTGTTGTCGCGACTACGATCTTGAAACACTAGATGGCGGCATTCAGCTCATATTCCATATTACACCTTTAAATTTAACTTCACACTATTCAGAAAATTATCAATATCAGCAAAATGGAGATCAGCCACCAGGGAAGTCAGACAATACAATAAGTTATGATGGTAATGAGTAATTCAAATACTACAGTTTTACAGTTTAGGTTTATTATGCTTTTATTGTTTTGAACAGTAAAGTAAAACCATGTGAAACACAGAGGTGATCATCAGTGTGGTTGATTTGTTCCTCCTGTCTCGTTTATGGTTTCCTTTGAACTCAGGATGTGGGCTGACTGTTGGCTGAAAGTGAACAGTAAGAACTCTGACAGCATCGACGGAGGATGGAGGTCGCTTCACTCTGCCTCATAATCTGTAAGAAGTTCAACTTTTTCCATTCCAAGTTTTAGTAAACTTGCTTTGGTTGGATCATTAATTTTCAATACCAATTATTCAGGGCTTTCTTCTCTACACTGATTATTAGTTCAGATTTCACACTGTCATTGTCAAGAGTGGGTACTGAGACAAGGAAATGCAGTTTTACATCAAACCAGAAGTTCACAACACAGTAGGGTAAAGGTGTGGAGAGTGACAGTAAGAAGTAGAAGGATACACCAAGACAGATACAATATCAACAGAAGGTACAGAATTGAAAAGACTTCAACAATGCTAGATGTTAGATGTCAAGCTGACGTTTTTAAAATCACGTCATTTATTTCCTGTTCAAACCACCAGCAGCCAATCTGAGCATCCACCCTGACAGATCCCAGTTCTTTCGGTATGAACGGATCTCTCTAAGCTGTGCAGGGCCAGTAAACTCTACTGACTGGACACTGAAGAGAAACACTTTATATAAGACATCTCAGCCATGTAAGGGGGGCTTCGGAAACCTACCTGACTCTGTCTGCACCCTCAGGAATGCCCATCCATTTGACACCGGGGTGTACTGGTGTGAATCTGAGCAGGGCGAGTGCAGCAAACCCATCAACATCACAGTGACAGGTATGCTGCTAAATGAGATTGTGTTTTGTTTCACAATGTGTTTTATGCTCCAGTTTGACAAAGAGATCATAGATTGTTGTGTTACAGTTTACTCTGTGTTTGATGATCTCTGCCGGTTCAAGGCAACTTATATATTTACTTTAAGGCAACTCACAACATGGCACAGTATGATGTAAATAATGTAACTGACAGGTGAAATGTTGTTATGGCTCATCACAAACAGTGAAGGGCGAAAGTTTTGTCAATTCTTAAAAAAGTATGTATGCAAAAGGAACAATAGACTCCTGCCTCCACCGTGGTTTGAATGTTCCAGCTGTGTGTTGCCTTTTTCAGCACTGGTGTTATATAAAACTTTCGCAAAGATTACACCTGTGGATCCTCACTCACTTCCTTTGTCCTCACTCCTCGAGACACACATTTATTAAACATTTTAGGTCATTTAGGTCAAATGACAACGAGAATTGTACGGTTGGATTGATGATATAAATTTACTTATGGAAATAAGATGTGGTGTTATATTCAGTACTAAATGTTGGCTTTGCCTTTCTGTATTGCAGAGAGTGGCGTGATCCTGGAGAGCCCTTCACATCCTGTGACAGAGGGAGACAATGTGACACTTTGCTGTTCCTACAGAGAAAGATCTGCAGAGACTCCTACTTCAGATTTCAGCGCTACGTTCTACAAAGACGGTGTATTCGTCGGTACTGAGCCTGCAGGAAAGATGATCCTCTCATCGGTGTCCAGGCATCACGAAGGCTTCTACAAGTGTGAACACCCTGAGAAAGGACAGTCGGAGCAGAGCTGGCTGTCTGTGACAGGTGAGCTGATCTTCTGCTCTCTGGATGACACAACGACAATGTCGGGCTCTTTGAGACTATTCTGTTTGGATCATGTTTCATGTCTGAAGCTGATGGATTTCTTCCTCACAGGTCAGCCATCAAATGTCTCTCCTCATCCTCCTCTCATGTTTCTGCGCAAGCTGGTGTGCACCATCCTGCTCTTCATCCTCTACAATGCCATCCTCATCCTCGCTATATACACGTACCGAAAATGTGCTCGAGGTAAGAACCATGCTAATAGACTATAATTACTGCTGTACTGATCATTTGATCTGGTGTCCTCCTCCAAAAGACGCACGTCAAAGCATCACGCCAGAGAGTGATCTGATTGGTCAGTAGTCCAGCTGTCATTCTAATATAAGCTCTGAACACGGCTCCTAGCTGTACTGTGGGTTACCATGGTGATGGACCTCAAAAAAATGGGGCCAGTACGAGATAGCGGAAAACCAAAGCCGAGCCTAATAAAGGGCAGCTAACCCACATAGCTCGCTACGAGACAAAGGCATCAGTTTGTTGTTAACATGGTGAACAAGACCAACAGAGGAGAACTGGTTGTCACAGCAACGTTGGTAGAAAGCAGGAAGTGAAACGAAGCCGTGCAAGACTGAAAAAAGGAAAAAAAGGTGGAATTAAATTTTTAAACTGACTTCAGACTTTCACTGCTCTGGTTTTCTTGCAGCTCGAGCTGATGTTAAAAAGAGAGCGTCTGATCAATACTGAAGAAGAAGAAGAAGAAGAAGAAAAAGAAGAAGAAGAAGAAGAAGAAGGAGAGCCTGTTTGCTGCCCAATATGAATGGAAAAAAGCTGATATTCTTATTTCTTTATTTATCTTCTTTAAGCATCTCTTTGCCAGTATAACACGACGCCTACATAGTTTTAAAAAAATTATGCGTGCACTGAACCAACCACAAACATTCTGGTTCTCAAATCTGATGAGTCGATTGTTTAAACATACAGAAAGATGGCAGACACATTGTTAATATGCTTGATGCTGTGTACCAAATACTATCTACATTTCTTATTCCAATGTAACGATGTTTAACATTTATATATTGTGTTACGATGTTTTGACTTCTGGGCTGAAGTTTGCAATAAAATAACTTTGTAACACATTTCATATGGTCACAGTCAGGAACATTTTGAGCAGAAATTCATCCGGTCTGCAGCAAAATGGAAATATGTTTACCATAGAAGAACTTCTTTGGTGGCGTATCGACAAGATGTATTCACTATATGCTGTGTAATACAATGTTTTTCTTTTGTATATAAAATGTGAGAAATAATTGCTGAATGTGTGTGTGTGTGTGTGTGTGTGTGTGTGTGTGTGTGTGTGTGTGTGCGTGCGCGTTATAAACTATTAGCCAGGGACGTGCACATGATTATAGAGGGGCAGGGGCTCACAGTCAGAAAAGTCAGAAAAGGGCAGGCACATTTTTTTCAGGCCTTAATAACACAATATGTGGATTAATTAATGTAAAATTAATAAACAAAGTACTTAAAGAAAGCTAACTTCTTAGCTGTGTATCCTGTGTAACTGTGAGTGATATGCAACCAACATTTCTTTTGCGTGTCAACATGAGTTTATTCACATTATCATAATACTGAGGTTTAGAAGACATGCAATTCAGCTGCAATTCTTAAAAAGCAATAAAACACTGGTTTATTATTAGAATATTTATTGGAGGCCAAGTGCAAACTAGAAATACAGGCTACAGATCTAAACATGTGACAAAACCAAGAAATGACTACTGTGACTGTTAGTAGAACAACAATGTTTACAACAGCAAAGTCACAGTGAACTCAATTGTGACAGCTGTCAGATTATTCTTAACTCTCATTAACAAGCAGTTAGCTTAACAAGAACAAATGGACACTCTTCTGAACTACGACTCATATTTAAGCACGTTGAATAAGTGGAAGGTGACTTGTTGCCCCCACAAGGAAGTTATGTTCATGGTTTCTAACTCACAAAGGTTGAAGTCCTCCACTGTCACGTCTCATCTACGTGGTAACTCAAACAATTCCATTCTTTATCAACCATTTGTTAAGCAGCTGGTTAAAGGTTTATAAACATCTATTTTCCAAATGTTGTCTTTATAGAGGACCTACAAAGGATTTGATAACCATTTTTTCATGAACAAGACCACGTCACAATTTGATGTTAAGATAGTTTATTGAATTGGTAGAAGATTTTAGAAAGGATGGGAAGAGGGGGGTCGAGGTCGGTGGATGACGAACGTGCGTTTGAGTGGGGCGCAGATCGGCTGGACCATTTAGGAACCGGGAGGTTGAGACTCAGAGTGGGGGTACGTCTCGATGGGCGAACGTCTTGGTCAGCGTGGCTTCATCATCCCCCCCCGTTCCTGTGCTGGGATGGCCTGATTTCCTGATCCGGAGGATCTTCTTCCCGTTGAGTGTTGAAGTCGCAGGCTGGACTGCTGACGGTTCAGAACATGGGAACTGGTTAGGCTTGCCTATATAGATTTCACATGTGATTGGGTCAGGGCGAGCAGGTGGTTGAGTTAATGAGGCATGGGTGTTTTGATAAGATGTGGGTGGTTGGATTGGCTGAGCCTGGGTGGCGTGGTCAAGTTCCTGAACCTTAGTTATAATAACTCCATTAAACATCAGTTGCAGCATTACAATAAAATATTGAAAGTATATTTTAGTAGTCTGAATGGACATTTAAAAAAAGACATACTCAAAAATGTTTCAACTGATTCTACGGTCAAAAAAAAAAAGTTTCATACCTGTTGAGGCCACGGCAGCTCGAGTGAGCAGCAACATAATGAATCCCACTTTCTCCTTCATCATGCTAAATCAAATCAGTGTGTGGAATATGATAAAGATAAAAGATGTGACACCTTACGAATGATGAAGAATTGTCAGACAAACACTTCTTCATGACAGGAAAAGTTACTTTTCAACAGAACAGAAACTTCATCTTTACATGTCAGTGTCCTGACAATGAGAAGGAAAAAAACCATGAGAGTTGTCTGACTGGTTGTTCAGCTCTGTGTGTCTGTGGGCCTCCTGCATGGTTTCTGTCTAGTGACAGTTATATGGTTGCAGAACATACTGTATATGGTGTAAGGATGAAAACATTCTCGGTTAAGGAGTTCATCCTGAAGGGTGTTCGTGTAGCCTCTTCTGTGAACAAACTCCCCCAAAAACCCATTTTAAAAAAAACGAAAATGTTCATGGATCTATACTTAAAATTAGTCTTCAGGTCATCTCTGGGTAATTGTTCAAATAATGTGTTGTTTATTTATAAAAGTCTCCAGTGTTTTCAGATTTAATCTTTCTATAAAATCTCAGGACGGAGAACTGGATGTTTCCATGCCGTCTGAACTGGTCGGCTGCCTAATCGCTCTGTGTCAGGCCTGGACTTAAAGGAGGACTCAGATGCATGGCAGTATCAAAATTCAACAGGCTTTTATTCTGAAATTTCAGGCAACAAGACAGAGTGATAACCACATAGGCTATAAAACCTGAACCTGACTATGCCAACAAGGCGAGAAAGAAAACAAGAGAAAATGGAGAAAACAAAACCACACCAACGGTGGGATCTCAACGAGAACCGGAGAAAACAAAACTAAATCTGACTAATCTTAAAACTAATAATTGAACTCTCACAAGGAGGAAAATACGGCTATGAAAAACTAGAATAATCTACAATACAAGAGAAATCAAAATCGCTCCAAAATGGAGGAAAGCAAAAGGCTGAACTGAAAACTGTGAGCTGAGCTACACTATTATAGGTTACAACAAAAAATCACTCTACTCGAGGCACAAAAAATGACAGAAACAAAAACCAACGAACTTCAAAACTATACAAGACGAGGCTGTGACGAAGGTTTAGGTTAGGTAAACAACAGACGAAACACTTTGGCACAGGACAAGGGGAGACCATCCTTAAATACACAGAAGGGTGATGGGGAACAGGTGGAAACAATCAGGGATCAGGGAAGCAACAGACTGGAGACACATGAGGAAGGGCAAGTGACCTGAAACGAGAGGAGAGTCAGACTTTCAAAATAAAACAGGAAGTTCACGAGACAAAACACCCAAGAAGAGACGAGACGAACTTTACCGCTGTGTAACACTCTGAAAATGCAAATCATCAGAGATCAGACAGATACTGGATGTCCCACTCCTTATCAACTTCAGTTATCAGCTCTGAAACAATAATGTGTCTAATTTACAAAAACAACTTTAATGACTCCTGGATGTATTCTGATGAACTTTATGAACAAATGTGTCGTCTTCAAATGTAAAGTTCTTACAGGCTTTAAAAAGAACTGGTTCTGTTTGTATCTCTGCCTGATCTCTCACATGACACGATGAATATTCCTGCAGAAGCTGCTGAAGCTGAACTCTCCTCCTTTAACCAACAGCTGGTTTTGGTAACACACCATGAAATGTAGTAAAACATCCAGCAAATGACTTGACGGAGGAAATGCAGTCAGTGTGTTGCTGTTTGGTCTCACAGTTGCAGATAACTATAATAATAATAATCTTTAAAAGAAAACTCTGAGAAAAGTGCAGCTGAATATATTATTTATTCAATATAAATGTAAAAAAAAACACCCCAGTAAAAATATTTTAAAAAATAATTCATGTACAACAAATTTTTGCATTCATTCATGATTAAATTCATACACGTTCAACCCTTTTTTTAAAATTCAAACCTGCAGTAAAAAACCTAAAGGTTTATTAAACTTTTTTCAGTGCAGAACATAAACTCCAATAGAACCTGGTGAGTATCACATATTTAGCACCAGTCTACATTCAGTTTATAATCCCTGAATGAATAAACACATGACAGGAACAATGGATGGATTCATATTTTAAGGCAGATTATAATCAATACTTTTGTTTTAACAAGTACACACATATTTCTAAAAAAACAAAGCTAGTTCTCTGTGTTTTGGCCTTCAGTGCTCATGTTAATGTTTCAGCTGTTGGAAAACTCTCCCAGAGTGAAGATGTTCAGAAACTCTGTTTACGTCTGGAGATTTGTGTAAACGATGATGCAGAAACATGTTGATCAATATGAACTCAGATTATGTGTCATGATGTTGGAGTATTTGAGTTTGTGTATCAACACTGAAACAATTCACAGTTTTGGTTTCTGCTTTGGCAAAGTCTGAATCTGAAGTGTGAACCGATGACTTCTGTTGAACAATGTTGGCACAGTTTGTCACTAATTCTTGTTAAGAAGATCGGTCTTTTCTGTGCGATGGTAATGTGTTTACTGTATTCCACCCGGTCAGTGGACTCTGCAGTAGAGCAAAGTTTTTAAATGACATCAGCTCGGCTTTGACCTAAAAACATCAGACCTGAGTGAACACACTAATTATAAAAAGCTGCATTATAAAACAATGTGTAGGATCCAGACTAAAAGTGTGTGTGTGCACAAAAGGTAAGAAAATAATCAGATTTGTAAAACAATTTACGCACACACACACACACACACACTTATGCACAATATACCCTTAATAAATCTGATATATAGATATATATATATACACATTCTCTTCTATTAAAAGGTGCTTATTTGATAGTAAAGATTAAATTGCTGGTTTGAATATTTGTTATAAATTGAATCTATTAAAAAAATTGTGCTGTGAAGTGAAATGTCTCTGAGGAGTCATGATAGTATGAAAGGATTGATGACGCCTCCCACATTTAATGTCTACTATCATGCTTCATTTGGCCACTTCAGCAATTTTCTTTGTTGGCAAAATGTTGGTATGGGTCAGTTTACTTTTACATGGAGAATCAGACAGAGGCGTCATTGGTGTTTAACATTCAGAGGCAGCAGCAGCACTTGACTGACTAACTACACTAAGCTAATAGCGAGATAAACCTGAGAGAGAACAACTGCTATTAACAAAATCTTTGGATGAAATTATACTAGACTTCATCTGTGGAGTGCCTAGAAATACTATCTCTTTTCTTCAGAAATCTGCTTTTATATATTTTTCACTGGAGTGTTTTACTTCAATTCTTGGTGGAACAACAGTTACTGATTTTCAGTTGCCAGCTGCTGGAATGCCCTGGTGCACGATCACATCCATCTGGCTCCTTTCTTCATTTGGGATTTCATTCCCTGTGAGAAGACAAGGTGAGAGCAGTTTTACATGCAGATAATGAATCCCCAAGTATGTTTTCAGAAATCACAAATCAGTCTTCTTAAAAAGTTCAAATATCTTGTAGCTTTTGAATAATGTGAAGAGAAAAAAAAAGCTTTTGTAATTTTCTTTCAGTTTTTTGGACAGTGTATTAAATTTGTGAAAGATTTAGTCCTTCCAGTAAGTTCATAATTTACCCCAAAACATTCCTCTGTCTCTTTTTATATTGATGAATCAACCGGAATAGTTCAGCATATACCCGAGAGGGTGTGCTTTAACGTCATTTGAGCACGACAGTGATGCGGTCAGGACCGAGGCGCTTGCACTGAGGTCAGCAAGCAGCACTGAAGTGCTCAAATAACGTTAAAGCACACCCTCGAGGGTAATATTGCGATTATACAACTAGTACCAACAAAAATAAAATGTATAATCAAAATATATCCATGTTGATGGACAATTTGCTCTCAAATTTTAAAGGTTTTTGCGAGTGTGCGTCGCGTTTCCATGGAAACACATGGGGTCTGACTAATAACTGAAACAGAATCAGTCATGTCAGTAGACTCATATGTGTAATGGAACGTAGTTACCACTACAGCAAATAATCCAGCCCTTTGTAACGACCTAGCAACAGAAAGGATGTTCTAGTCCCAGAAGATGAACTCTGAGCTGACGTTAATGTTTGATCGAACTAAATCAAAACTGCACAGATAAACAGAAAATGCTTATTTTTATCGCCCAAGTTATGACAAAGATGTTTCTTTTATATTCTTTATAATACGTTTTCACCGCGGTCACAATAGTGTCTCTCACACTGAAGGGAATAGGCTGCCCTCTCAGCTAAAACGGGACACTTTATTCCATAAATGTGACTTTGGCAGCTGACAGGTGGTTTGTGATTTATTTTCATGAGTAATAAATAACGTTTCTAAAAAAAATTATAACAAAATACTCAGCTCGGACTTGTTTCATTTTTATCTTATTATTATCTAATTATAAAGAACAGAGAAGTTCCAGATTTATCACTTTATTTACCTCCAATGTGCTCTTAAATAGTTACATACGCCTGAAAACATCTGACAGCCCAAGACGTTGATCGGGACTTAGTCTGTTCATTCCTGGACAGTTCCAGTTGATTGAGCTCTTCATGTGACATCGGCACAAATCTTTACTTTTTTTGTCATTTGGTTCTTTTCACAACCTCCAACCATTCATCCAAACTGAGACCGCCAAATAAATCAAAATTAACAACAAACCGATCCATTTTGTAGCCTATTTTTCCACCATTTCCTGCTCTAGGTCTGACAGTTACAATGTTGCCATGGAGATGGATACAATGTTGCCATGGAGATGGATACAATGTTGCCACAGACTTGGCGGAGTAATAATTTGAGTAGTGAGTCAGGCGTGCTGTTTGAGCACTGTCTAAATGTCTTTTTGACCAATCAGATTGCTTGGTCGGAACTACTTGTTGTATAATATCCAGGAGGAAATGCATTTTAAATTTGATTCTGGAATTAGGAGTGTCAAAAATGGCTGCGTCCACTTTGCAACTCTGTCACTGTGATGCTGGTGATCTGTCGAGCACTTTTAAAAACTTTTTTGTGTTGTTAATTTTTTGAATTCAGTCTTTTTTATTGGTAAAATAAGAGAAAATTTCCTGCAGTGGTGCAACAACATCTGTTTTCTGCAAGACTTTGTGCGGCTGAATTTAGTGTTCTACCCCATTTATCATCTTGTGACCCCCTTATATACAGCCTGTCTGCATTGTTCAGGGAACAATGCAGACAGGCTGAGCGCCGGTGGAAAAAGGACAAACTGCATGTATCACTGGGCTGGTTAAGGGACAGCTTGGCTGCTTATCAGAGAGCTGTGAAGGAGGCCATGTCCGAATATTTGTCCTCTGTTATAGCCAACAGCTCTAATAATCCGAGTGTGCTATTTAAAACTATTGACTCTGTTATTAACCCATGCTCTACTGTCCTGTCCAATGCCTCCACCACAACCTGTGAAGAGTTGTCTCTTTTTTATAGACAAAGTGGCATCAGTCAGGCAGAATATCAGTAATATGCTTATGTCCCCTGATGATGTGTGTGTTCCTCCTGCACAATGTGTTGTTTTCGAACAATTTGAGAATATTTCTCTGTCATCTCTCACTAAGGTGGTTAGTGGCCTAAAACCCACTAACTGTCCCTTAGACATTATTACAGCTAAGTTTCTGAAGGAGGTTTTTAGTTCTGTTTGATCAAGTTTGCTGGTTTTTATAAACACCTGTCTTAGCTCGGGGTCAGTCCCAGCTGCCTTCAAACACGCTGTGGTTAGGCCCCTCCTCAAAAAACCACATCTTGACCCCTCTGTGCTGTCCAATTTTAGGCCTGTCTCTCACTTGCCTTTTCTTTCTAAGGTATTGGAAAAACTTGTTTTTATTCAATTACAAACATTTTTAGAGATTAATTCTGTCCTCAATAAATTTCAGTCTGGTTTCAGATCCCGACATAGCACCGAGTCAGCACTGTTAAAGGTGCATAATGATATTGCTTTGTCTGTGGATGCTGGGAACCCCGCTGTGCTGGTACTGCTGGACCTCACAGCAGCTTTTGATACAGTCAACCATGCAATCCTTATATCTCGCCTAGAGGAGTATGCAGGCATCTGTGGCACCGCTCTCCAATGGTTTAGGTTGTACCTGGCAAATAGGAGTTTTTCTGTAATGATTGGTGACCTCTGCTCCTCACACATTACCCCTGTCCTGTCGTCACTCCACTGGCTTCCAGTTCTTTTTAGAATTGATTTTAAACTTTTATTGTTTGCTTTTTACGCCATTAATGGCCTGGCTCCCTCCTACCTGTCAGAGATTTTAACTGTCCGTGATAATGGCAGGGTCCTCCGCTCTTGTGGCCAGCTCCTGTTCAAGGTCCCAAGGTCAAGATTTAAACAGTGGGGCGATCGTTCTTTTGCTGTCACAGCTCCCAGGGTGTGGAACAGACTGCCCCCGGACATTCACACCGCTACTGACCTCCGCCTTTTTAAATTGAAGCTGAAGACACATTTTTTTAGATTGGCGTTTAACTCTGACTAAGGTAGTCCTGCTCTTAGGTGCACTTATTTTGCCTGTTTTTTTCACTTTACTTTATGCACTTTTAGAGGGCCTTTAACATCCTGCAGCACTAGTAGCACTTTCTTGTGTTTTTATGTATTATTTCATTGCTTTGATGTAAAGCACTTCGGGTACCATCTGGCGATTGTAAAGGGCTATACAAATAAAATTTGATTGATTGATTGATTATAGGAGTCACAACCCCCACATTGGTATCATAGCTCCTCAATCACCTCAAATTTCCTCCAAGGTCGCTTTTAACATTTCGTACACACAATGGAGGACATTTAACCATGACCAAATTCAAGACAATGAGGCAAGATTTCAAGCTGTAAACAAAACAAAAAAGTCACAGAAGATTAGAAAAGCATACTTGATTTATTAAAGTGAAACTCTCGCCAAAATGCAACCTAAACTTTTTTTTGTGAATGTGTATGAGTCAAACCTTTCATGTAAAAGCATCATGAAAGAGGCACTTTTAAGATTGACCGTATGTTCGTTTTTGGCTCAAACTCATTTTCAATGGGAGTGCTACGGGCACTTTTACGCTAGCATCAAAATCTCTATTTTTAAAACACTAAGGTGGCTCGACACAACATGAAACTTTGCTCGTAGTCTCACCAGGGTCTCTACACATAGCTCATCTGAACCACATACACTCAACCCACAGCTGTGATTCCCGAGTACGACTGGGCTGCCATGACGACGGCTAGAGGAAGAAACTACTGCTAAGGTGAGTTGTCTTGAGTTGAGCCTTCTTTTTAGTAAACTCTGTGTACACAAACAATGTTCTCAATGCTCGTGTTCATGTGTAGAGACCCTGGTGATACTACGAGCAAAGTTTCATGTTGTTTCGAGCCTTCTTAGTGTTCTAAAAATAGAGATTTTGATGCTATCGCTAAAGTGCCCCATGCACTCCCATTGAAAATTACTTTGAGCAGAAAACGTAAATATGGTAAATCTTAAAAGTGGCTCTTTCATCATAATTATAATTATACACAAAGGTTTGATTGTAAAATGGATGGATTGGCAGATATCCTAAACATGTGATGGCTTCATTGGGTCGACTTTATGTTCATATTTATGAGTGCGGCGTGAGGCATTAAATGTTCATTTTGAGAAAGTGATGATAACCAAGTATCCACTTCTTTGTATTTTAAAGGTTGAATATGTAATATGCTTATCAAAAGCTATATTTTTTCAAAAATAATACATCCATGGGGCGTTTAGAGGGGCGCAGATTTAAAGTAATGCGTTTCCTTGAAAAATTACATTTAGTCTGAAATAAATATTGTAAGAAATTTTGATGGGTTCGACAATGACTTCCTGTTTACATCGTACAAGCCAAATAGCGGCCGGTGTTGCGGGTTGCCAATTTCGCAACCTTGGCAATGCTCGGCAAAGCTCAGCACAGCTAGGCTGACACTGGGTAAAATGGCGGAGTCTGCAAGCTCCTCAGAGCCCCAGTGAACGGTGCGTTATCTGTCCCAGCAGCTGAGTGACCGGACAAGAGCAAAAACCAGAGTAAATATCAGTGAAGCATACACTCGATGGACTCAGGTAAAGGATTTCCACGGCATCAAAACACACGCGGAAATGGCGAACTTTCTCCTGGATCGGTAAGCTAACTCGCTTGCTAACTTAGCTAACGTTACCTGTCGGTCAAACTCCTCTGCTATACTTATTTTCATTATATCACGTTGATCCTAAATATGAGAATACTGGTGGTGACCCATCGACCTCCACACCCAGTAAACGGAGGAAACGGAGGCGGCTCAATCCTCCTGCCCTGTCCAGTATTGCTGGTTCACTTTCACCATTGCGGTCAGTGGCTATAATAAAGACTATTCTAGCTAGCTATCTGTATTTACACAGGTCTCAAATTAGAGACCTAAGTCAAATGAGCATACTGTGATATTCCATCGGATGTTTATGTGAAATCAAATGTATAAATTCTGAGTCTTTGTAGAGAGCATCAGCCAGGGGACAGTGGAGAGGACACCCTCTCAGCCTCAACCTGGCAACCCGACCGCTGGAATTACCTTTTTGTTTTTGCGACAACGATCTTGAGACACTAGATGGCGACATTCAGCTCATATTCCATATTTCACCTTTAAGTGAAGATTTCAATTAAAAACCTACATCAGTTGTTGGTCTGTGACAGGAAACGAACTCTGACCTCCTGCATGAAAGTTGGGCTACAATTTGAAATGTTACGTCCTACGTCACTGTGTGTCACACTGACTGACAGTGGATGGTTACGGTCAGCAATATGGAGCTCAGAGGAGCAGCAACATTTGAACCAAGAACAAAGCCAGTAAAACAACTTTTCAACATGAGTACCTGTTTAACTGGAAATGTGTCAATAATGATAAAGTTTGGAGATGTTTGACTTACGGTGCTTATTTCAAAAGTAGACCACCAAAGTGATGAGAGAAGCAGCAATAGTCCAGTAATCCATAGTCAGTCCGTCTGTGCCACCTGAAGGAATGTAGGAGAGATGTTAGTGTCAGTGATTTGCCTCAAATTTCTATATCTGTACTATAAAAATCAGAGGCTGGCAACAGCTGCACACTGTTCACCTCACTGAAGGTGGGAAGATGATCTGGAAGCTGAATTATGAAGCAAGTTCAACTTACTGTTTAGGTTAACTCGATTGCGAGAGAGGTTGTTTTCTCCTTCTGGGTGAACTGTTAAAAAAGAGAAACTCTTAAGTATTAAAAAGCAAGCAGCACATTTATTACAAATCTTTCAGGGAAAAGAACAATTTTGAGCTCAGTTTGTCCTCCAAGTTTTGACCGACTGCAGATGAAATAAACTTGAGACCATCTCAAAACTGCTTTTTAAAGGTTTCAGTCTCACAACTGCTGGGATATCAGTGTATTGATATCTTTACATTTGTATGTGCAAGCACACAAAAAATGGATCATGTTAGGTGGATGGTAAAACATGGAAGTGGAGTGTTGAATAAAAACTGTTACGAGTGCCTCTGGTTTGCATGTTCCACATTGTAGTTTAAGTGTGTTATGCAGTGTGGGACCTGCACTGGGCTGGTTTTGGTCTTGGCTCGGTCTCGCCCTGTTTTGGTCTGCTATCTGCAATGTTTCTTGAATAGTGATGGTGCACTGATCCCTATGGTAGGGAAGATGCTGGTTAAATGGTATGTGTGTGTCATTATCAGTAACTGTATTCAACAGTGAGCGTCTGATAACCCGTTCAACTGTTTATAATACTTTTTATTATAATGGAAAAGTGCCACAGAGTACTTACCACTGACGTTTATGTAACATTCAATTGTGTTTCTTCCGTCATAAACAGCACAACGGTATTTTCCACTATGAGACATCTCTGCTGTTAGAATCAGTGAAAAATTCCCTTGGGACACTTTATCCTCAAAAATAGATGTTTTTCCTTTGTACTTCTCGTTCTGATTATCATTGCAAGTTTTCCCGTTCCGGAACAAATAGACATCCACTGTATCATTAACCAACCACTCCATTTTCACGACATTTATGGGAGAACTAGAGGAACATTGTAGCATCTCCCGATGACCGGCTACAACTTTCATTGATGGTTCTGGGCAGTTTAACTCAGATGGTCCTGAAGAAAGACAAAACATATATTTGACAACATTAAGCCTTTGTGCAGAGTACAGCAAAATAAAGAAATATATTTTCTTGATTAATCAATTAGTAGTTTGGCCTGTAAAATGTCAGGAAATGTAAATTGATTACTAACTAATGGACTAGTCACTGTAGCTCCTGTACATAGGGTTCTGGTATTTGTGTTTTAGAATAGTTAATTTAAAAATATTATAAACTGCAGATGTAAAACAAAACCTTAGTATATTGTGCAACTATTTCATACTTTATTACAGTTTATACTGTGTTGTATTTTATTCTATCATGCGTCATGAATGTTCTCTCTGGGTCCAATAAAAGATATATATCTGTGCTTTGTGTTCACGATTATCTTGCTTACAGATACACTTTTAGATTTGTTTTTTAACAGTAAACGGCTGAAAAGCAAAAATGAATCAGACATAGACACAAAAAGCAATAATGTAAAAAACATTCTGCACATTTTATGCAGATTATATAACATTATACAAGACATCTGTATAGTTGAAGCCGAATTAATGCTTCACAGATGTGGGTTACAACACATTCTCATGAAGGTGAATTATTGATTGTCCACCTTTTTTCCAACTCCCCGTTGATTTTAAACTCTTTTATGTAACATAACATCATTCTAGCTGGCTGAAAAATGTAAGTGCTTTATATTCATAGGAGATGCAGCTCCCCCACGACCACCGAGTCGACGTAACAACATTACCCTTCACTTCCGGGTCAGATTTAGCAAGGTGTACCTTTTTTGGTTTCACTTTACAAACGGTGGGGGAGGGGTCCAGGTGAACGCCAGCTGTTTTGATCGATACAACCGACTGTATCTCTGTTTCTGGCTCAAATCATCCGTCTGTCGCGTTCAAATCTCTGTCCTCCTTCAAGCACAAATCTGACTCTGCTGTTCCAAACTCTCACAGGTTCGTTCACAGACTTACTGCGCACGATTTTGTTGCTGTTGCTGTCTCGTTAAAAAATGTATAACTATCATTTTCCCGCTGAGCTTACCTGGGCTGTCGACAGTGTGGATGCGCTCATTCATAATCAGTATAGTCAGTATCAGATAGCACGGCACGGGCGTCAGGCTCATCTTTATATGTAGCAAGCTGGAGGCAACTACCTGCGGCTGGGAGACGCCTGTCAGGTTGTATGGTGTGGACGAGACACCGTCGTCACGTCCTCCCCTCTTCATTGGAACAGTTGCCGGCTCTGAGTAATTTGATGCCCAAGGCAAGATCTTAGCCAGCGCCCTTTTGCATCGCAGTCAATTTCACAATCAATTTTCATGCACTCACACAGAAACTGCATGTATATATTCAAGATTTTATTTATTTTGAGTCATTTTGAGCTGTGCTGAGGTGGAGGGACAGGAGCACCTGATGCTGTGTCACTGGGCTGCTGCTGAAATATGTTAAAGTGCATCTGAGGAGAGAAAAGAAGTGTATGTGACCACTGCATTTACATTTACAGTTACATTTTAATTAAAAATACCCAACAACAACAACAACAGATGCTTGATGTGTGCTATACATAGACTAATATAGACTAATAATGAAAATTTGATGAGATTCATTCAACTTTATTGTCATTGAAAAGCAATTCAGCAGAGTGCAGTGTATATATTTCGCCTATGAATGATATGGGAAAGCTAAGGTGTGGAGTATTAACAGTAATACACTTCAACACTTATGTAAACTTTAACAAACATAAACTGTGACACAATAAACCAAAGTTTCACAGCTACACTATTACAAAGGGGATGGAAAACTGATAGAATGTTAACATACAAGCAGGAAAGACACCTGTAATAACACCTGAACAGGTCTAACGTTAACTTTCCAAACGTCCCTGATGAATTTTAGGTGGAGTAACATTAACACACGTCGACTCAGCTATTTATTGATTATCAAACAATGCTGCAATCTGAAGTAAACTAGCAAGCTGGTTTCAGTCTTTTGGACCTTGTGGTTCTGCGACAGTATCAGTAAATCTCTCTCTGGGTCTTGGGGTCTCGGTCCGGTCAGATTCAGGCAGCTCGCCTCTTGACCCGCCCCCCTCACAGAGGACAGGTACAGGTACAGGTACGTTATTTAATAGTCCTTGCCATGACGTTACATTGCTGGGGGCTTATATAATATTTCGAAATAATAGTAGTAATGGCACTGATAAAAAAAATATATTCTTGAATTTATCTATTTATTTATTTATTTTCTCCCCCCGGGGCCGGCTCTGCTTTGGAACAACATTTATACCGCTTTAATTGTGCCACGAATCACACATACAGCTGTAGTCAAAAGTTTACATAAACTTGTTTTATAATGTATCATGGAGGAAGTTAATTTTATTTCCGTAATTTCATTCAAAAACTGAATCTTTCATTTATTCTAAATTCTTTTCACACAAAGTGAAATATTTCACAGCCTTTCTTTGTTTAATTTTGATGATTACTGCTTACAGCTCATGAAAATCAAATATCCAGTGGGTCACAATGTTAGAATATATATGCCTCCATGCCGCGCTGCAATGATGCAGTAATTTGTGCAAAAGGAGTCTGATGTAATATTCAAAGATTTTTATTATTTCTTTAACAAACAAAAAAAATATCTCTGATTTGATATTTCTTTGAGATGCATATGTTCATCGCGTCAGATTTCCTAAGATCTCATGTTTCGGTGATGAAACGAAATGAGTGGAACACAAAATACATCATAACAAAACATTCATGAAGGTTGGTTGGTTCAATAATTAATTTATTATAGTCTTCTGAAAAATGTGACCAAAATACATCAAGGGGGACAATCAATATAGGTGATTATAGAAAGTTGTGATTTTTTTTTGTTTTGTAGCATGAAATCTTTATCCCAGAGTAGTTCTGATAACAGCTGGTGACTTTTCTGAGCCCATATTAGTAGGGCTTGTTAAAAGTAATATACTGCTGTATTAAAATGTTGCTCATAATGTTGGTTCTTGGAAAGCCTGATATTTTCTGGAGGTTTACCAAGGTATAAAAAGTTGAAGAATCACTGCCTTAGTGTTATATTTGGGGGAGAATTAAGATGGACCCACATGCAGATCAGACATTAGACACAGTAAGGAGGAACAAAAATAGAGCTTTATTTTCAAAGCTGATTGATACAAAAGACAATAGACCAGATACAACAAAAACAAGGGGGGGACAAAAAGCAAAGTAGCAGGGGAAAGACAGGGACGAACACAGGACACTGAAAGGACACAAGAGGGCATGAAAATCAAAACATAAGACAACAAGACACAGAACCATGACACTTAGAGGGTTTGCAATCCCTAAAGTTAGTTTCACAACATGTGGGCCTCCCAAAAACTTCTGGCACATCACCCAAAAAAAGGCACAACAGCTCCCAAGATCAACTGTACAAACAACTGTTTGCAGGTATAAAGTGCATGGCACAGTTGTGTCACTAGCACCACCAGGAAGTAAACACAAACTATCATCTGCTGCTGAGAGGAAACCGGTCAGGTTGGTCAAGAGTCAACAAGAAACCACCAGAAAGCAAGTCTGTACTGAATTAGCAGCTGCTGAAGTGTCCAGGTGTGCTTTACTTCCACAAGTCCTTGCTCCAGACCTCTCACACAGGGACAAATAAACAACCCTCTGGAGAGAAACTCTGTGGTCACATGAATCACAAACTGCCAGGCATGCTGCCAACTCTCTGTTGGCAGCATGCCTGGGCCCAGCAGGTAAGGCCCAGCCCAACAGGAGAGGCCTAACCTACCTGAGTTACCAGGGTGTGCTGTTGCCATGAGGATATGTACTTGGCCTGCAACGGTGATTGGGTGTTTGGTGCATGCAAAGTTACACCCTCATGAACATCAGAATCAGGGGTTTTACTAACATTATCAGTGTTATTCACTTCACCTGTCAGTCTGTGGCTGGTTCATTGGTGTATAATACTAAGCTTCAGGTGAACATATCATGGGGATATTAGTAATATTATATACAGGGTGAACGGTTTGGCAACAGCCTAAGTGACTAGGGGAGCAGATCCACAAACAAAGCCCTGCTAGCCCTTATGTGATTATGAGCTTTGGAAAAAGAAAGCTTTTAATTGTTGAACTGAATGACTATGTAGCAAAGTGATTCCTGATTTATTCTACTCCTATCTTCAAGACAAACCACTGATTTTTAGCCCACCAACTATCAAGGCTTTAATATGAATAGCAAAAGTGTTATTATTGTTCGTTCCATACAGACTTTTGATACAGCAGTGTGCGCAAAAAGCCAACTGCAATCTTTCTTGTGTCTTTAATGATAACGTGTAGAATAATCATTCACCTCTGCTCAGTTAACCGTACAGCAGCATGTTCATCAGCTCCAGCTCTGATCGCCTGTGATGAAAATACACCTGGGTGGACATTTTTATTAACTTTCCTCTCTGGCGTGATGCCACGATTTTGTGTTGAATCTAAGGCTGCTTGTTTGTTAGAATATTTACATTCGTCTCTGTTTAATCATCGCTTCAACATCATTCAGTCAGCACTGAGTTTGAAAGAGAGACCGAAGTGAAAGTAGGTAACGTTGTCAGTGGCTTCCATTTGACGAACAAAGCCTTCAGCCAAGTCACTAGGTTAAAATGTTGGCAGGTAACATTTCTGCAAACCACAGATACTATCTGTACTGTTGTGTCATAGGCTTCTTTCCATATTGACATGTACAAAATGCATCATATCATGTTCACATTGCATGTTTATTACCTGACTTTCATATAGCGGCGGGGCGTGCGCGCGGGGGGTGGGGGGGGGGCCTGTTAAATGGGTGAAAATTGGTCAAATTCCCTTCTGTGTGTGGCGGCCAACCCTGTGTGTTGTGTGTTTCAACCTGATGAAGTTTCCAGCAATGTTTGTGCCAACCAAAACAGAGAAAAGTCTATTTTATGCCAAACAACAATTATTTCCTAACCCGAGCCAAGTGGTTTTTCTCCCTAAACCTAACCAGAGCACATAAGCACAGCATTGTGACACAAATAGAATAGAAATGAAAAACATTGAACATGAAGAAACGTAAGGTTTTAACTTAACTGTGTGTGTGTGTGTGTCCAAATTGCCATAATCATTGTTAGCAAACAGTCATAGGACTCAATCACCTATTTTTAGAAGGTTTACCTGCATTTAAAAAAACCTGCATGTACGCACATATTTTGGTGTGAAAGTGGTAAGAGATATCGATTGTTGTTGTTTTTTGTGTGTGTGTGTGTTTTTGTGATTTGCATGCTGTTGAGTTGGTGAGTTGGTGTCCATGCTGTATGTTCAAACCCTGAGCATGGTTTCCAGATGACGTGTGTTTCAGTTTATTTAGGTCAATAATGTGACTGCTCATGTCCTGTTTCACAGAAATGTGACTCAAAAGAGCCAAACCTCTTTGACCAGCATGAGGCTGAGGATGAGTTTCACTTGGTGATTTAAAAAAAATATATATATATAGTTTGCCTTTGGTTGAAGAGGAGGAGCTATGTGTTTTGACTTTTTTACATTCTGTACCACTTGATGTAAGTGAGAAGGAGACTTTCACGGCGGGCTGGAAATAATAAAATAGTTACAAGAGTAACTGTTTAATAATTCAAGATATACATTATACAATTGTTTGAGTCTGAGTTTATGATCTTTCTTCAAACAATGAACTAAAGCAGCTCCTTTTGTTCTCTTTAAGGCATATGAAACCAAGCACAGTGTATTTTTTTCTCAGCCTGTTGTTTGTGATGTCCTCAGTTCAGGATGTGGGTTGACTGTTAGCGGAAACTGAGCAGAAGAATTCAGACATCATCGGTGAAGGATGGAGGCAACCTCACTCTGCCTGTTTATCGGTCAGAAATTCAACCTATTTTCAATATTTGTAATACTTTAGTTTGATAACTTATTTTTCTATTCAATTGTTGATGCATGGTTTATGTACCCTAGGAATTGATTGCCAGATTCGATAGGAATCAACTGTAATGTCATTGCACAGGTGCTAAGATCTAAAGGGTAGAAATGAATATGCTAGCATATATGTAGAAAGTAATGGCAATAACAAACAATAACAGCAATGTGATCAGGTCAAATTGCTCGTCAATTCTATTTATCTGGGTTCTGTTTTCTGTAGTTAGAAATTATTTCATGGCAACAAATCCTGAAAGTCAAGTTGCAAAAGCGTAGCCTCATTAAAAAAAAGGCTTAACAGACCTGGAATCACAATTGGACAGCTCTCAGTCTGTCAGTTCCCACCTGGCATCGACCACATGAGATCAGATGACAGTTCTTACTCTATATACAAATAAACACGTCCATCACTGGGACAGACGGAGACTATGTTCTTATACACAAAGCCACTGAGCAGCTTTGATAGGAATCAAAGCTGCTCAGTGGTTTGAAGCCACAATAGCTCAACTTCCTGGCTATAAAAATACAGTGCAGCCTGTAGAGTGTGTCAACTGAGCCAGCCAATTTACAGTTTAGCGCCAAGATATCTCGAATAGAGATAAAATGATTTAAATGTGTGGCTCTTCTAGACTTTCCAAATGTTATTGGACCTAATGGCTCATATACTGACAGTCAAGAGAGTCATTTCGCAATGTTGGTAAAATCACCTTTTTCATTTCCTGTTTGAACCAACAGCAGCCACCCTGAGCATCAAGCCTGACAAGTCTCAGTTCTTTCGCTATGAACACATCTCTCTGAGCTGTGAAGCACCGGTAAACTCCAGTGGCTGGACACTGAGGAAAAATGCCTCTTCTGAGATGCCCAAGCCATGCGATGATGGCTGCATGCTTGACGATGTCTATCCAGAAGACAGTGGGGTGTATTGGTGCGCGTCTGAGGAGGGCAAGTGCAGCAACGCCGTCAACATCACAGTAGCAGGTTTTTTTTTGTTTCCTAATGCTTTTTTACTCCAAACTGACAAAGTCACCATAAAAGCTTTTCACTCTGCGTTTTCTTAGCAGCTAACATTTTACCCTTAGCCCAGGGTTCACAGTGCTAGAGAGAGCTCTGTGTGCACCAATTCTCATTCTTGTATGGGCGATGAAGCTATTGGCTAGTTTAAGCATGTGGATACAAGTCCTGGAATTAAAATGACGCTAACCCCAAAAGGTAACAGCTGCTAGCTTGTTAATGTTTATACAATTATTGTTCAAGGAACTTTCCATTTTAGTGTGTAAGTTGCAAGCTTGGGAGTTGTTGTTGTTCCTATTGAGACAGGATTTTTTAAGATATCGACAGATATTGGAAGGCAGGAGACTGCTGACTGAACAAGGCAACCAATGGCAGGTTTACACCCACAGTTTATATCCGATGAATCAGATTACAGGACAACAGATTTTCGACATAAGAAATGCTGTCACAGGTTGTTCACTGGCAATTCTACTAGTAAGTAGGACCAAATTGCACCAAATTGCAGCTTGGTGTTGATAAAGCACAACCACCAGGACCCATGACATTCATTCTATGGAAACGTCCACTTTTCTGTCTCTAGCCTTTAAAAAAAATTAAACCTGGAAAAACACTGTTGTGTCATTCGTTCCTGTCACTCATAATTTCCCTCAATGGGTGCTAAGCTCTCTAGAGCTAAATTCCCCGAAACTGACACCCCCACTACAAACATCTACAAAAAACACTAACCCACCAGTAAAAGCTTTCCAAAGAATTAGAGGTTTGATGTAGACATTATAATTAGTACTACAATACTACATCAATAAAAACAATGACCCTGGGTTTGCTTTTTCTGTATCTCAGCAGGGGTCGTGATCCTGGAGAGCCCTGCACTTCCTGTGACAGAGGGAGACACTGTGACACTTCGCTGTATCTACAAGGAAAGACTTGCAAAAAATCCTACTTCAGATTTCAGCACTACATTTTACAAAGACGGTGAATTCATCGGTACTGAGCCTGCAGGAAAGATGATCCTCTCGTCGGTGTCGAGGCATCATGAAGGCTTCTACAGGTGTAAACATCCTGAGAAAGGACAGTCGGAGCAGAGCTGGCTGTCTGTGACAGGTGAGCTGATCTTCTGCTCTCTGTATGACAAAACGACAATGTCGGGCTCTTTGAGACTATTCTGTTTAGATCAAGTTTCATGTCTGAAACTGATGGATTTCTTCCTCACAGGTCAGCCATCGAATGTCTCTCCTCCTCATCCTAATCTTCCTCTCATACTGGTGTGCACCATCCTGCTCTTCATCCTCTACAATGCCATCCTCATCTTTGCTATATACACGTACCGAAGGTGGGCTCGAGGTAAGAACCATTCTAATAAAATATCATTACGGCTGTACTGATCATCCGATCTGGTGTCCTCCTCCAAAAAACACACGTCATAGCATCAAGCCAGAGAGTGATCTGATTGGTCAGTAATCCGGCTGTCATTCTAATGTAAGCTCTTAACATGGCTCCTAGCTGTACTGTAGGTTACCATGGTGAAAGACCTCAATAAAATGGGGCCAGTGCGAGATGACGGAAAACCAAAGCCAAGCCTAAATAAAGGGCAGCTAACCCACACAGCTCGCTACGAGACAAAGGCCTCAGTTTGTGGCTAACACAGTGAACAAGGCCAACAGAGCAGAGCTGGTTGTCACAGCAACGTTGGTAGAAAGCAGGAAGTGAAACGAAGCCATGCAAGACTGAAGAAAGAAAAAGTGGAATTAAATTCTTAAACTGACTTCAGACTTTCTCTGCTCTGGTTTTCCTGCAGCTGGAGCTGATGTTAAAAATAGAGCGTCTGATCAATACTGAAGAAGAAGAAGAAGAAGAAGAAGAAGAGCCTGTTTGCTGCCCAATATGAATGGAGAGAAGCTAGTATTCTTATTTCTTTATTTATCTACTTTAAGCCTCTCTTACCAGTATAGCACGACACCTTTAAAGTTGAAAATAATGCGTAACTACGGAGCACCAGACAAAAAAAATAATTAAATTGTGGCCACAATATACTAATTCGTGGCCACGAAATAAGTATAATGTGCGCACGAAATACAAATTAATAACATTGATATCATTCCTGGACAGCTGGGTAAGCAAATCGAGTGCACCTTCTCTACAACCTGCAATAGCCTACGTGATGTCCTTAAGCTCAGTGTCTTATCTTATTCTGTTCTAGTCAGTATCTTGTTATCCTGCATTTAGGCAGTGCCTTTCACTGATCATCTCATTTGAAAGTAGCATCATGTGTGTCAGACTCTCATCTGAGGGAATACAGAGGCTATATGTCCCGCAGCGTTTAATGATGCCTGTGAGGAACAGTAAATTGTTTTAGGCTGTCACTTCAGCCTCTCTCTGAATTCTGTCTGTTGAGCATGTGAATGACCCTGGACTGCCATCTAGTGGCCAGTCTTAGCAAGGTATAAAAGGGAAGAGACTATGAGCCCTGTAAGCTCACCTGTAGGCATCCTCACCTGTGCGCATCTCAATCACATTCTCCTTTGTGAAATATGAAATCTTTTTATTATTCTAATACATTTAATTAAGTATTAACTATTTCTATTCCGTTCGTTTGCTCTACATTCTCAATTGTAATTTTAATTGTGTTCCTTTTATTTGTTCTGCTTTGTTTGTCAAAGCACTTTGTAAACCCTGTTTTTAAAGGTGCTATATAAATAAAGTTATTATCATAAAGTTATTATTTGTCTCTGCCGGGTTGGCGCTGCATCTGTGCTGCTGAGTCTCTCCTTTGTCTGGATTATTTGTGGTATTCCGAGTAAGTTTGCTTTGAACCATGTATTGTAATCACGTACTATCTTTTTGTTGATTATGTTGCTGCAGTCAGTCTGCAGTTTGTTTTATTGTTATTAGGAGGCAGATGTCTCTCCAAACGGCACCTTCAACATAACAAACAATTAGCTCCCTTGGTAAAGTGGAACAAGGTATATGGAACTCAAATTTTGGGCTATTACTTTTATCCTTGAGGTGTCTAGATATATATTTGGTTGATCAAGTTTTAACAATGAGTGTAAACATGTTCTAATAAATGTATCTCTTATTTTATTGTTGAATGGGGGTGAATGTATTGAGGGTTTGGAAATTGTAAATCAAATGTTTCATGTATTTAATCTAATCTCTTTATTTTCTTTCTGTATTTCCTTACACACAATAAAATGTAAGCACCCGTCATGAATCTCTGCGCCTCATTTTGTTGACGCTACAATGCCACTGAATACAATCACAGAGAGTTAAAAGTTCACTATATTATAGGCGGTGTTGGGAAGATTACTTTGGAAATGTAGTTGGTTACAATTACAAGTTACCCTGTTGAAAATGTAATAGTAGTGTAACTATTTCAATTACTTTCTCAAAGTAATGTAACTAATTACATTTAATTACATTATGATTACTTTTCTTAATTTTGAATGAAATCTCTCAACTGCTAACCATTTTCACATTTTAAGACCTATAGTGTGATAAACCTTTCAGTTCAAAGGTTTAACCATATATTATGAGTCTGACCTTCGGCCTGTACTGCAAAGGAGGCTCACTTCCTCACTAAATGGAGCGACAACGGGCTGTTTTCAGCCAAGAGGAGCAGGTTGTTTTAATGGAGAGAGTATGAGCGATACAAAAAAGCCTGATCACAGCCTGAAGCAACAGTGTTGCTGCAAATATGACAAGAGGAGGCTGATTTTAATTTCTGACAGCTCTACATTGAGCTGCTTTTAAATATGAAGCTTTAGAGCAACAACAACTGTTGTTTTAAACTGTGTTTTATATTGTTTTCATATATTTCACTGATCGCAATTATAAAATGCCAGTGTGTGTTTTATTGAAAGCGAGGCTGGTGTGCGTATGAAAATAGGTTACAGTGGGTTTTTTAGGTGCTGTAGCTACAAGCAAATCTCATGTTGTCTCTGTACAAAGACCTTTTTAAATGTGAGAAAACAGAGTAGACCTACTCAAGATTTGCGTTTGGGCAACACATAACAGGTAAAACAATTAATTTATTCATGGCCACATGAAGTTAAATTATCTGTCCTGCTGCGAGCGCACAACTTCTTTCAGTGGTGACTGACTGTATATAAAAGTAAATAGGCTATAGCCTAATAAATGACCTCCTGAGGCGAGTCGGATCATCAGCTGAGCAGCGTATCTCCTCAGCTGAACATCTGTAGGCGGAGACGCTCAGAGAGAAAGTAACCAGCAGCGGATCAGCGCGATCTCTCCCTCCGTACAAATGCTCCGTTCTGATCCAGCTCCACTGGACTTTCAAAGTAAAGGTCACGCCAGTTGTAAATGAGTTAAATAGTGAAACAGCGGCGCTTTTATAGCCGATTTTATGATTAAACTCTGAACAGAACCTGGTCGGGACCAGGTTATGAGCTAAGCATAAGTTACCATGGTGATGTAGTCGGGCTAAAAGAGAGCCACCTTTGTAATAGGCTACATGGAAGCCTGGCTTCTGTCTGTATGAAGTGTTTTTTGTATTTCCAGCCCAGGAACATCTTGTGCACCGCCGACACTGTTGGTACTGAGTCTGACTGCCGCCGTGCGGTTTGTCGGTTGAGTCGAATGGCACATGACCAGAGAGAGCCAATCACAAGCGTCAGTTTTGGAAGGAGCATGTTGATATGAAAAAAACTAAAAACAAACATGAATCCAGGGGGGCGAAAAACTATTTGATAAATCCGAGCTTTTGCGGCGATTTTTCAAATGTAACTTAAGTTGTAATCATTGACATTTCCAAAAGCAACTGTAATTTAATTACATATTTTCTCCCAGTAATGTAACGGATTACAATTTTGTAATTAAATTACGTAACGTCGTTACATGTAATTCGTTACTCCCCAACACTGATTATAGGCCTAATTAAATAAATGCCTAAATGCGGGATAAAAAGATATTGACTAGAACAGAATAAGAAAAGACATTCATGGCGGTTTCTAGAGAAGGTGCGCTCGATTTGCTTACCCAGTTGTCCAGGAATTATATTAATATCATTAATTAGTATTTCGTGCGCACATTATACCTACTTCGTGGCCACGAATTAGTATTTTGTGGCCACGAAGTATTATTTCGTGCGCACGCTATAGCTACATTGTGGCCACAATTAAACATTGTTTCGATCTGGGGCTCCGTACCATGCACTGAACCAACCACAAACATTCTGGTTCTCAAATCTGATGAGTCGTTTGTTTAAACATACAGAAAGATGGCGGACACATTGTAAATATGCTTGATGCTGTGTACAAAATATTATCTACATTTCTTATTCCACTGTAACGCTGTCCAACAGTTATATACTGTGTTACGATGTTTTGACTTCTGGGCTGAACTTTGCAATAAAATAACTTTGTAACACATTTGTGTGTGTGTGTGTGTGTGTGTGTGTGTGTGTGTGTGTGTGTGTGTGTTTCTTTGTGGAGACACAGTTACTTTGTAAATGGTAATGAAAATATATTTTGTAGTTCATTTATAAATATTATTTGGACGCCATTAGTAAAATGACTTGTAAACTATCAATTAATTGTTTATTAATATTTCTCATTATAAGAAATATGTTTATTAAATTTAAGTCAAATTTGTAACTTACCACCCTCTGTGGGAATTTGTGTCCAGTTTCCATCTGTGTGCTGCACTGACATTATTTCCTAAGTGATTATTGATCCTGTCAAAACACAGAGGAATGCTCATATTTATACTGTACTCTTTGAAATGTTCTGTATGGGTGGATGGGTAGATCTCAGGATGTCTAAAATCCTGGCTATGGCCCTGAACCTAACTGCATTCATATTTGGATCATCACATTACATCAGAGACAGGCAACCATAATGACATGGAGTGTTTTTATTACAATAAAAAACAAGTAAGTAAATGTCGTAATTCTTTATCTATTTCACAAACTCTCTTTGGAGTCCTCATTAACAATCTGTGGCGTGTGTGCACTGAATTCCCAGCATAGAAAAATCCGCTCAGGCACTGAATGCAACTTTAAGTTTCGTTTTCTCCAAAGCAGCCACATGTCACAGTAAGCACACTACGTGCTGGAAATAGAGAGTAGACAGCACAACTGTTGCACTCCATCTTGCGCGAACAAGGTAAGTTTGTCCGACTTACAAATAGTTTAACTACGACAGCTAGAACACAAGCAGATACAAGTTCATATATTATTACTAATAAGGACTTTCACTGTTTGTTTTTGTCAGATGGGTGCAGTATTCAACCTGCTGGAGCAGCACAGACTGCAGGAGTACTACAATAAATTTGTTCAGCTCGGTGTGAAAGACGAAAGAGATTTCCTTGATGGCGTCACAGATGAAGACTTGAACAACCTCGGTAAGTTTACTGAGTATGAAAGCAGTAAGTTTAACATTTTCTGATGAAAACATGTCAGCTGTAGTCATGTACAGGCCTGTGTTATTGCTACATGAACGTCAGACTTCCAAGTTTCCAGGAAGCATGTTGTCATGTGTAAATGACATGGACTTTGGTCTAGAGACAGAGAAAGCAATGTAGGGAGAAAGAGAAATACTTGGCAGGTATCAATATATAATACAAAATAAGACTGATTATAAAGGAAACAGCCTCGTCAGTACAAGAGGGACTTAGGAAAGGTTTATTATCTGATTGCCACACATTTCTTCTGTGTGTGTGTGTACATGTGAATAATTCATGGGTTTATGTAGGCATATATATATATATGTATGTGTATTCATGTTTGTACGTGTGTTTATATGTGGGTATGTGTGTGTGTGTGAATGTATCTTCCAGTTATTATTTCAAAATTATTGGAATTTTATTTGTTGAAATTCTCTTTTTTCTTCTCATTGGTCGGTTACTCTCCAGCTGGACGAGTATTTGTGGGTGAAAGGGGGTAGGAGTTAATAAGTTTGACACTTCTTCCTACTCCTTTTCAGAAATGGTAATTCATTATTATTACTTTTTATTATTAGGACGGTGGTGGTGGTGGTGGTGGTGGTGATGATGACAATGATTATTAATATGATTGCTATTATTATGATATGAAATTAAACTATTATTGCTTTTTTTGGTATGGTTGAGGTTATATTTTAGGACCCAAATGCAGACAATGGAGACAGGAAGTAGTAAAGTGAAGATGTATTTAACAAACTGTGCTGGAGGATGATTTAGACAAGATGACGGGGGGTTGCAGGCAGGCAAGGAAGGTTGAGTGGAACCAGTGTGGAGGACAATGAACAGAAGACAGAACAGAACAGCACAGGAGATCATGGTAGAAAGCAAAACCGAGGAGGCATAAGCACAAAGGCAAAAACACAGAAAACACAAAGTACCAGCAGCACCATGTGGTCACCGTATTGGACGGAACGATCTAGCGCCAAAGTGTTGGAGAGACTAGGTAGATATAGGCAGTGGATGACGAGTTCATCCTCCTCAGGTGTGCCACTGTGCTGCTGCTGCCACACCCACAGACACACAGAGAAGGAGCAGGTGAGGGAGAAAGGAGGTGGGAAATGCAGAACACCGAAAATGGAAACACAACCAGGCTGCCACAGCAGCGTTGTGACATTGTTGTGGTTATTGTCACCCCATTACATGTCTTTATATGTATCATGACTAGTAGGGCTGGGCAATTAATCGAATTTTGATCGTGATTTTGAATTTTGGGTCAAACGATCTCCAAACTAATATAATTGAGTTGAAATTATTTATTTGGCATTTTTCGTTGTACAGTAGGCCTAGAGATTTTCTGAAAATTGAGCAATTCAATCAGCGCATGCGCAAATCCGGAGGAGTTACAGACTTCTATTTCTGGCAGATCGGAGCGACATAGCAATAAGCCAAATTTAGCACATAGCAGACAGGAAGTAATGCACCGCAACAACAACAACAACATAACATCCGGTCGCTTTTCAAAAATAAAACACAAACAAAGCATTTTTTTTGGGAGAGAAATGCTAATAAATGCATCATGTTTCCAAACTCACAACTAATCGTTTAAATAATCGTGATTTCGATATTGACCAAAATAATTGTGATTATGATTTTTTCCATAATCGAGCAGCCCTAATGATGTCTAATGATTGGGATGATGAATGGGAACAGAAGAATCAGGTTTTTGATTGTTTTGTTTGTTTTTTATTTTCTTTCGCTTTCCTCCCATTCCTTCATTTGTCGTTGACTGGTGCATGTCTTTACATTTTGTCTGATAATGGTTTTCTCTTTTTTATTTTTCTATTTACATGTTCCAAATAAACTAAACTAAATTAATAAAGGTATATTTATCATTCTGGTTATATTTCCCAACAGGATTAAGCCAGGTGGAAAGGAATCGTTTTTCTACCATGAGAAACACCATCCGCAGACTCAGAGCTCCAGCACAGCCTGCTGCGACATCTGTGAAGAAGTCAATGGAGTCATTCTGTCTGCAGTACACATACGCCAAATGTCCAGAACCAAAATATATCAGAGGTATTACAATTATTATTATTAAGCTCTTTACAGCGTGCGCTTATATCTTAAAAAGTACCTTGTGTTAGCAGTGACAAAGCGAATGCTCCGTCTGAATACAAAAGGAAGGAGGAGGTTGGTACATCCTCCATTTTTCCTGAAGGTGGAGCCTCTGAATGAATAACTGTCAGTTCCAAAACATTTGTACAACACATTTAATGACAGGCATTGCCTATAAAAAAAAAAAAACATTTAAAGAGCAACTAAACCCCTCAGTTTTGGATGACGTGCTCTAAGCTGGAAATTCAAAAAATTCCTTGATGATGGGCGGGGCTCCAGGAGTACTCTCCGATTCCCCCCTCCCCCCTCCCCCCTAACCGTCACCACACTACACTACCTACTCAATAATCACTATGCCTCTCTATTCGCAATTCTCTCAATCCAACCTACTCGCCACAGATTCCAGATCAGCAGGTGCTAGTTTTTATAGGAGGGGGCGGAGCTAACCGTGGTGGACCGTGACGAAAGCTGCCTCCAAAACGTCATCTGCCTCCATCTCAGCCAATAGGAAAATTTGATTGTAATAACCGGGTTTCAACCCATAGAGGGCAGTCACACTTACATTTTTACTACAAAATACGCCAAATTGAAATACTTCGACTAAAATGTCAAGAGTTGGACCAGAATCACTCAGCAACACTACTTCATACCCAAATACATTGGTTTTCAGCAGAAAAAAGTGGTTTGGGGGTTTAGTTGCTCTTTAATGACAACAGTCAGCAAGACTTTAGTTGAATAGGTCGTTGTCCAGTGACTCCCAAAACAACAGATTTAGCTGCACTTAACTGCATCTGAGCATGCTGATGTTAAGATTTAGCTCAAAACACCACGGTGCCCTAACACTGCCTTACAGAGCCGCTATCATGACTCTGAGTCTTATTACTTAATGTTTTCTCTCTAATCAATGGTTGAGAGCCATCCTCTGATGTCATATCATACCACATTATGTTGATAAGCCAGAACACTCTCTGATAACACCTTCATACCATTTTATACCCTTACCAAGATCATTTTGAATTCACAGATATGGATGCAGCACAAAACACAGTTGAAGATCTGATGTTGAGGATCCGTCACAGTGAAAGTGTTGATTCCTCCAAAGGCGTCTGTCTCTACACAGTGGATGGAATGCCTTTGACAGATGATCCATTCTTCAACACATGTAAGTTCATTCAGTGCTGAGGTCCAAAATAAATAACGAGGTCACCCAGTGTGAATATTCACCACAGTTCAGGACTTTTTTGTTGTTCAAATATATTTTGTGCATATAATATAACTTTTATGAAGAACTTCTAAAAATACAATATTGAATGACATTTTTGCTCAACAAAAGCACGTAAAGTGGTTATTTTATTTTTGTTCCCGTACAGGGTCTTTAAAAGACAGGCACATTAAAAATGGAGATGTGATCTATGCCATATTTACACCAAAGGAGAACCTGAATACAGCTCCTCAATTGCCAAATCATGAGGTGACTGAAACCTACGGAGGTGATACAGTGCGATGCCACATCATGCTCAAGGTGAGTTTGCTTACAGCACAGTGCAGAAGGCATTTTAATCTCCTCAATTTAGCAGCCTTTCTTTCAGTGCTGACACAGACTTTACATAAACTCTTCCAATCCACGACCTTCATTCATGACAGTTATAACAAACTGTTTTCTTTGTTTTATAGTTAAACTAAAAAGTTTTTACAGTTTTTATAGTTTTATAGTTTTATAGTTTAACTAAAAGTTAAGCCTTTAACCTGATTAAATTCTTTGAATATTTGATACAGGGTGACTTTGAGGTGATGGTGGATTTGGAAAATGACACAATAGCTACTTTGAAGAATAAGCTGTCAGATGAAAGTGGAATCCCAGCACATGTTCTTCATTACAGGTAATTCTGAATTTATTTGTAATGTATTCACAGTATGGGCTTTGAATCCCTCATTGTTAATCCTGATTGTGATGTGTTTGTTAATCACATTTCTAGGGGCGAACGTGGCAGTGGCAACACTTTGGAAAGTTGTGGAATCTCAGACGGGTCAACAGTTAATTTCTCTCTGTCCACGTTTTCTGAGGAGGTTCTAAACCAGGAAGACTTCTTCACTGATGATGTTGTTCCCTCAGTGCAACAAACCCCAAAGGGAATCAGCGTCTTCTTGTCTTCACTTTATATCATTGTAAGATGTGTTTAATGATATATAATAGTTTTACTTTAGGAAAATGGCTTAAATGTGTCCTCCTCCTAGGTAAGTTTGAGAATGGCTGTATTAGTCTAAAGAAGCTAAGAGAAGTTGTAGTGTGCACACTGGTCATATACAGATTTCAGCTGGACTTTTGACAAATACTTTGTCTCCTCTGCTCTGTGTTCGCTCTTGGTTATACTGCCATTTTTAAGAAGTCCGTTCTGCTCTGAAGGTGTAGAACAATCATGAGCAAACACTTTTAAATATTTTTTTTCTACTCCAGAAAAACAAGGGTACAGGAGTTGGACGCAAGAATTTGATCGCCTACATTCGAAAACTGACTGGATGTAACCCTCTGGCCCACAGTTTGTATCAGTTACTCTTTAGGAATGAGAGCGTATCCAGGAATCAAAAGGTAACCTATCTGATCATTTGCATCAAGCACATTTTTTTCTTCTTCTTCAGGTAAAAATGTGTTATTTCTCTCCCTGTAGATCGCACTAGTTGAAGGCTTGTACATGCTCTTCAGAGAGCTTTTGCCACAGCTTGGAACAAACCGAGGAGATAAGATCATCGAGGACATTGACGTCTTTGAGTATTCAACATACTGCTGGGCACATCTCCTGTCAGAAGCCAAGGTATTTCCTCATGAGTTTGGAGGCAGAATCTAAATTTACACAGGTGATGAGGCATCCAACGGTGGGATGACACCAACACTGTGTCAAGAACCACGGCACAACTTAGACTCAGGTCTGCCTTAACAAACAGTTCTTACAATGATCTATTGAAAATGTTAAAGTCAGACATAATGAGCTGTAATGGTCACATATGAGACTGTAGATCTGGACGTCCAGGCATCGCAGGTTATTGCTGCCCTGTGAGCAGAGTTGAGGGACACTTGCACGGAAAGCTTTGTCTCCTTGTAAAGATTTGGAATTGATTTAAGTGTGAAAAAGCTCCGGGATGGAATAACAGATATTGGCTCCAGACTGTGGACCATGTAGTGGAAGCCAGTAAGAGGAGGACTCCAGTTTGTATTACTGTTTTTTTCAAATCGATTCTTAGTAATTTAATAATCAAATCATAATCATCAACATTATAATTGCGATTAATTAATAATTAATTTTTTTTCACCACCCCTACTTAGAAATATATCATTCTGGGATTTGTTGTTGTCATGGATGTATGTTTTATAACATAGAATGACCTGATTGATGACCTGCAGCTGTATTCAAAAGTGTCACAGAGGAGTGATAGATTACCAGTTGAGTGTTTCTGCCTTGTATTACTTTGACAGAAAGAGACAACAGAACATGAGAACTATACAACATTTTCTCTGATGTCTGAAGAAGGCAGACGTTTCTGTGATCCAGTCACTGTACCTGGAGCACCAGGTGTCCTTGAAAGAGCAGCTGTGCTTCAGAAAATCCAAGGTAAAGTAAAACTTAAAAAAGTAAGGAAAAGTGCTGTCCCAGAATGACTTTAAAAAATAACCACATTTATTGCCATTCACATAGCAGCTCAAACAACAATGATAATGGAGTGAATGAGTTTGTGTGTGTGTGTGTGTGTGTGTGTGTGTGTGTGTGTCAGGGTTATCCATCCATCCATTTTCGTCCGCTTATCCGGGGCCGGGTCACGGGGGCATCTGTGTCAGGGTTATTATAGTTTTAAATTAGCTTTTATTTTAATTTATTTTTTCAGTTTGGTAGTTTTAATTAGTTTAACAAGTGATTTAAGTAGTTTAAGTTCAGTTCTTATCTAGGTATTTAATTTTAGTTAACTATAATAACCCTCGCGCACACAAACACGCACACACACACAGTGTTCAAAATCAGGTCGAGCAGAACTGGATGAACTTGGACCGGGAACTGGTTACAGAAGTGTGTGATTACGTGACTTTGCTGGAGACTTTAAGAAGCTAACTGGTGTTTTTCATGTTGACACCTGCACTTTCACACTGAGTGTGCCCAATCTGAGGATCCTCTGGCAGATTCCGCTGTCGAAGTCTTTCTGGAAATGGCGAAGTGTGCGCCAATAAATTCCGACCTCGCTGTTGGCAAAATACTGCTTATGTTCCTGATACTTCAGACAGAAGAACAACACACGGAGCTGACTGTGAATCTCACCAACACATTTCCTCAAAACAAAAAAGGCAATGATGGAAGCGGCAAATGAAAGAACATACGTAAGACCTAACTAGATGTAATTTAAGACCTATATGCAAAATATGGACGTATTTAAGACTTTTTAAAGCCTAAAATTGAGATTGTCAAATTTAAGACTTTTTTTTAGACTCAGTGGAAACTCTGTCTCTCTCACCGGCAGCCTGACTCTGTCCCACCCGCATCATTCTCTCTGTCACCTGACTACAGCTGGATCTCTCTCCTCTCTGTCTCATCCTCTCTGACGGAGCTACCAATCTCAACTGTTTCTGTCAAAGATAACGTGTTGTGTCCAGTGTTGACAGTTTCCAGCCCAATCACATCTTAGAGAACCCGCCCAATCCAATAAAAAACAGCCCAAACCACGAAGTTGCCGGATGCCCGTGTAAACCCGTAAAATCATAACACATCTAGTAGAAAACACATCCAGAGCTTCTAATCTGCATCAAATAACCTAATAAAATAACATAAATGATAGATAAATAGGTTTTTGCACATTGCAACCAACAAGAGTGCAGTAAATCAACCATAGGCTGCACAAATTGCAAAATGAACCTCTGGCATCCTAGCGCCAGGCCCAGATTAGTAATAATGTCAGCTGCATGTAAAAAGGTGCACTTTTAAGCCGTGTAGGCCTAAAAAATTTCATTGTTTACATCACAAATGACCTGTATGACGACTACATGCAAAACAAAACAAAATTATGCACATACAGAGCACCTCTCCCTCCCTCACTCCCTCTCTTTCTCCTCGTTTCCACAGCTGTGGTGCTGAAAGACAGTAAACATTGAGCCTACTCGCTGAGAATGACATACCGTAAAATACCAAATAACAGCCGGGGCGTTTATTTGTTTCAGTCACTAAACAGACCAGTCGGCAATTGGGTACAGGCGGGGACAGTGGACTAAAATGAAAAATAATGAGTGCGAGTTTGTCTATCTACCAACCACCTTAACTACTGCTATCACGAACCACACACAGTTTAATAGAACTTAAGTGTCAGTTGTCATGGTGGTATTCAAGGTAGTGGTGGTGCTTAAAAAGGCTTTGAAAGGAAAGCCTGGAGGTGGAGCTGGGGGTCAGCATCTCTCACTGAGTGAACATGTCTGGTAATAATAGCAACTTATATTTTGACTTTCTCTTTACTTTGTTAAGATGGCGAGAGGATTCCAAACTGCACTGAAGAGGTTCTGCAAGAAACATCGATCAAGAGAGCCACTGACATCGAGAAGATTTTGCTCAGCGTTCACCCATCAATTGTAGTATATGATCTCTGGAGTTCTCACGGCGCTGTGACATGTCAGAAGTATGTATGATCAAATTTCATGCTCAAGAGCACAAAAACATAGACATAGTTGTCATACAGATTCTCACATGTAATGCACAGACTGTAATTTATGCCCAGATAAAGTAATATCTTGAAATTACAGTAATAATTGTCATTTTCTAGGTAGTTGTCCAAACTTATCAGCATTATTTTTTCTAATGATTCTTGTCCACACTCTGTGTGGGCAGTGTAAGATATTTAGGTTTAATAATACACTACTTCAGAAATGTACTTCACCTCACCTTGTGTTCTATAAGTTGATTCTGTTTTCACAGTATTCATATAACCCAATAAGTAACCCATATAATTGCAGCTTTCACATAAATACCGAGAAGAGTTTTGGAGACATGGCAGAAGAAATGAAGGCGTTCCCTCAGCTCAGCGCGACTCCACCACTGCTTTTGAAGGGTCTTGGTTATGATCAACTACACCTTGTTTTTCTGAGTAAAGGTACTGCAAAAATCTGAAGGCATATTTCATAAATCCGATGCTGATTTAAATATACATTTATGTTAAACATAGTTACAATTAAACATTGTCAATAAATAGTTTCAATTTAATCCTGCCTCTATATTACCTACATAAGCAATGGACATTACCGGGTTACTTATCGCTATAGTTATTTTTGATTTGTGTTACCCTGTCAGAGTCCAACTTATCCAAGTTGGATTACTCACAGAATCAAAGCTATTTTTACAATGGTATGCTCAGGATGAATTGAGGAGCCTCACAGCCAAGATGAAAGTAGCTGTTCTGTAGTCTGGTGGTACGGCACCAGTTTAGGATCTGTGTCCACACAACGTCCTTTCTGGCAAAAAAAGTGCTAGCAGTGAACATGGTAGCGCTGGGTTGAAGCACTAGTGCAATGCAAGAGAAAAGAACCCTGTTGAATGTTGGATTGACATTAGTATCCACTTTTGTAACAGAGGCAGGGGCGGTTCTAGGGGGGGGGCAACAGGGGCCAGTGCCCCCGTAACTCTGAGTCTGGACCCCCCTGTGGCCCCCTGACAGTGAGTCTGCATCAATAATACAATGACAGATTTCTTGCAATGATTTTATTCTGAAGGGAAAGGCATAATTAAAGTGTCTCAGCAGTTTACTACCCAATCAAAATTGTTGAAATTGTAAACACTGCTTTGTCTGAATGAGGGATTTATCCTTTTTTCCAGGTTGTCTGTGCCCCCTTACAAAAAAGCCGGCCCCGACCTGGCCCCCCTATTAAAACTGGTCTAGAACCGCCACTGAACAGAGGGTTGGCTACACTGTTGCGTGGGATGATAAAGTGAAGTCAGTTTTATTTACATAGTGTCAATTCACAACTGAAGTCGTGACATGATACTTTTCAGTTGGAGCTTGCTTAGATTATAGTCTTTAAAGCACAACACACACCAGCAATGTTCAGTGTACAGATAATCGGCACCCACAAATGGACTTTCCTATCTCCGTTTCTATCTGATAAAGCTCAGGATAGACAGACAATAGTCATAGAGTAGCTTCCCTAACGCTGGAGATGATATTCTTGCGTACCAAACTAAATCAACATATGAAACTGCCATTTCACTGTAGAGAGGATTTTTTATTTTTTTTTGATAAATGTTTGGATTGTTTGTATTGTGTCTGGACTAGGGCTGCACCTATCGATTCTTTTTGTAATTGATTAATCTAGCACTTTATCAATCGATTAATCGAGTAATAGGATCATTTTTTTACCGTGTTTTTAAACAACCAAAACAAATAATGCATAACGAAAATGATGTGGCTGTAAAATGATCAAGCATTTCTCAAAAAAACAGAGGTATTCATTCCAACTCCAACATTTGGCTCCAAAACTAAGCCCATTTATTAAGTGCCAATAATTAAACAACAATACAGTTAAATCAACTTACTGTAAAACATGTATAACATGTAAAACTGTGAATACAAACTTAAATAGTAAAGGCCATTTGGCCTTGGTTTTGTTTTCTTCATACAACATTACAAAAAAGGATTGCACCTTCTGCAACTTACCCACCTGAGAACAAAGAATGAATATAAAATATCAAGCCAAACAGGTACACAATGTGTACAATTTATAATAAATAAATATAAATAAAACAATTATAAATAAATACATTATAAATAAGACTTTTTCAGTCTTCAGTCCCCAAATCCATGATAACCACACTAACCCGCCAATCACAAGGAGGCAAATACACTGTGTGGGAAGACTAGGGTCCTACTACTCCACACGAAACTTATCCTGAACTGTCAGGAATCATTTCAGAGTGACACAGACACATTGGAATAGCCGGTGGAGGCGGTGTAGTGCACTCAAACAGAGTTTATAATCACAAAACAACCAATGTAGCACGTAATTCATGATCATGTCAGTATAAAGTGATGTTTATTTTTGCTCTTCTTCGGCTGCTGTTTCAGTGAGTTTTGGGCGCAGAGTGATGAGACGTATACCGTTGAAATTTGTAGAGTCCCAGCTTTCATATGACATGCTGTATGTAGCGTTAGCATAAAGTAGCGTAAACGCTAACGCCGATTTTTCTGACATGCGTCAATAGCGTGTTTTTTCTACGTGCTCTTTTAGTTGCTTGGTGTCTGAATTGAGTCTCAATTAGGTGAAAATGATTATCATGAGTGTTTAGCCGAGCTTCTTCCCGTTAAGTGGGTGGGCTGCATTAATATGTTGCTACATGGTTAGCATGCTCTTATAAGGTGTATAATGCAACATGCGCAGCTCGGGTTGAAGAGGTTAAAAACATCAAAGCTAAACATCATATCTAGTCAAACCGCATCACGACATCGCTACAAATACAGAGCTAAATTGCGCCAGCCAGCTAAATTCAACATGTGTGATGCGCTGGTGTGCTTCCTGAACAACGGTCCGTGTGGAACAATCAGATCCCTGCGCGTATAGTGCGCGTCATAGGAATTTAACGAGGCTTCGAGGCAGAGTTTTTGCCTTGAGGAATTTTTATAATCGAGTTAATCGAGTAACTCGATGAATCGTTTCAGCCCTAGTCTGGACCTTTCATGTCGACTGTAGCTCCAGTTGCCCTTGAGTAGGTTTTAACATTTGTCACAGAAGTTAAATCCTGCCAACTTTTCCTTGTTTTTGGCAGACAACCTTGGTGTCTATTTGACTAAAAATAAGGCAAACCCTGCAAGTGTCGAAGTGCACGATTTTCTTGCTGGCAAAGTCAAAACTATCGATGTGGATGCATTGGCAGCAATGTGAGTACAATATTCTGAACTCTATTAAAGATAAAAGCACAAGTTCATCACAAAGGTGATTCTGGCATATCCCAGCCAATCTGTATACAGTAAATATTATCTTAACACTTCTTCACTTTTCGTGCAGAACTGGTGACCATAGAGATGACCATTCATTCGTCACAACTAGGACTCCAAAAGAAGCCATAATGGTAATGTTGAAACTCGAAAACCTGAAAATGTATCTCACTGCACCACGTGGGTGGGAGGGGGGGCGCTAATGAAAAAAGCAGGAGTTGTTTAAGAAAAGCTGTGCAGAGACTTGTCATCAGCAGAAAACCTGTTTTATTAGATTATAAACAGTTTTATTCTGACCAAAATAAGAAAATCGCAGAGGTCGTACATAACGACATCATGATCCACTCAAATTTTTAAATGTTACACTGAGTAGGATCAGATTTTGAGCAGGCAATCTGTGAGTTAGAGCCTGCATACATCATTCATGGTAATTGCAGCAATAATGATACATTAATTAACATTAGTTAATGAGTGATGGAGTAATACAACTAACAGTTAATTAGTGTGTCCTGTAATCATTTACTAATGCTGTTCATGTTAACTGAGGTGTTACACATTATTAGATTTTTTGTAAAGATACTATTGATATCAGTTAATATACTAGTAAACATCAGTAACTGTTAACAACTGTCTCGTGTAAACATTAATTTGATTACGGTTTTAACAAATGTTGGTACATGGTTGATAAAGATGTTTATTAACGTGCAACCTGCGTCATGCTTATCCATTTTTATGAAAAGAAAACTGTTTTTCAAAATGTTTAAGGGAAATGATTGTCCAGTTGCTTGTTCATCCTCTTATGACTAAAGGTCTTAAGGTTAAAAGGTTAAGATCAGTGGACACACTCCAAGGTCTTCTTGCCAAGGTTTTCTTCATTCTTGGTCTCATTTAAGACATTCTGTTACTTTGTATATGGGTGTATTTGTTGTGTATGAGTATTGCTTAACCATAATTAGCCATTGATGAATGCTCTTTGTGACTCTTATTGTAAAGCTGACATCAGGTCATGGTTAGGGTTAGCATGTCATAAATGCACAAGGATACTAAAAATGATTACTGTAGCCTCTTTTTTAATTTATAAATAGTCTGCTTTGAGGCAAAGCAGGCTAATTTCTGTGACTCGTTGAATGAAAAACCGTAGTCCAGTTCCAGATGTTTGTCAATTTTATCTTCAAAAGTTAAGGTCAAAATTGAGTGGAAATTACAGTCAAAGAAATAATATAGGGGCCTCACTCAACCTAAATTGTCTGCTAGCCAGCCCGCCAACAAACAGGTGCGCAGGTGAAATAATGTGGAGACCACACCCACTTCTTCTTACCAGGAATGATAATAATGTTAATAATAATGATAATGTGCACTGCCTAGACAAAGTAAACAATTCAAAATAGATGCACATTTTGGCTCCTACAATTACTTTCCTATAGTTAACCATTTATTAAGGATTTTTGGGAACCTTTGTGAAAACACCCTTTTATAAATACTTTGAAATGACAAATGGATTTGCAAAATGTTCCAAATTAAATATTTGCATTTTCTTTCAACATGGGGGGGTAATGTATGATTCAATAATTTCTTGACTTACATTTCATCAGGTGCTGATAGACACAAGCTCATCCATGGCAGAAAACTGCTATGGAAGTGTGGAGATACAGAAAATCCATGCCGTCAAAGAGTTTTTTGACAACTTTGCCACTCGGACCATGGCTTACGACTTTCATCATGTCATTGGCCTTGCCAAGTTTGACTCCACAGTGGAAATTCTCCACACATTCACCGAAATACTCGAAAAGTTCAAGGTAAATACAAAACAGTACACTTCTTCAAACCATAATAAACATTTAGTGTTCCTTGTTCAGTCAGTACTGGACATCTAAGTCTGTAAGTATTTACAGATAGTGCTGAAGGTGAGTTGTCATCTTTCTTTGTGAATGGCATACAGTTTGGACTCTGCCATGATACAACAGGTAAATAACCCCTTCATAGACACTGTTGTTATTTTTCTACTTTTCCAGGAACACGTCCATACCCTGAAGGCATCAGGAAGAACAAAGCTGTATGATGCACTGCAGCTAGGAATGCTTGAGTTGGACAAAGTCAAGACGAAGTTTCCAGACTGTAACCTTCGAATTCTTTGTCTCACAGATGGACATGATGTCGGGTAATTTTCTTTGTCTGTACTAGTTTCCTATTTCTTGTGAGGCTAAGTTTATAATTAGGTTTCGGTGAAGGTAAATTAGGCATCCTTTCTTCTGAGCTGTCATGTGGTTGTCCAGTGAAGTTTTGGTAGACAGACAAGAATTCCTACAAGTAACTGCCCGAGGTCTATGGATTATCTTGAGTATGTTTTTTGGAAAGAGACATTGGAGTTTCTTTATGTTTAAGTGAACTGTCCCTTTAAGATTAGGTTTTGGGGTTGGGGGTTACTCTTTTATTTAAAGCATAAACATGTTAAATACATGCTAATTGTATTGTGTTTCATGAAAATACATGTTTTGTGCATAGATCCTCAAACATGCCAGATGTTGTTACTGCCAACCTGATCAAATCTAACATCATTGTGGATTCGATTCTTCTTGGCAATGTGGGGCCAAGAAATACTTTACAACTACAGCCATGGGCTCCTGATACTTTGTGCATTCTGCGCGGAATCAGCAACGCGACAGGTAAAGTACAAAGGCATCTGGTAACAGTTATTTTTCTTTTACCTTTAGTTGTCTAATAGTTTCTGCATTTGGTGACACAGGATACTGAGATTAAAGTCAGAGTTCTGAATTTAATCTTTGAGTTCTGGGATCAAAGTTAGAATTCTGAGTTACAAGTCAGTTAAAACAATAACCAGTATTGCTTTCAGGAGGTTGCTGTTTCAAACCAGAGACGAGCAAAGATGGTTTGAAGCTCTTTGAGATTGAGACTGTTCTCTCTTTGGAGATGAGGAAACCCAAGAAAAAAGCTGATCCATCGACCATCACTATTGTTAGTACACCAGTTATTGTCTACATTTTTATTGTACATAAGTGTGTACAACTCTGTCACAGTAATTAATTTTAAACATGTTAACATTGTACATTTTAATGTGTTTGCTCATTATCACTTGATAATTTTCAGAGTTCATTACGAGCGATCAATGCTGCTCATGGGTATGATAAATCTCCAGAGGTTGTCTTGCCAAGCGAGATGAACAGTAAAGTGACAGTGACAGAGAGGTAAGTGAGAGAATAATCCTATTCAATGTCAGTTGGAGCAAAAAAATTTTTTGAGATCAGATGCTTTTATTTAGAAAAGATATTCTGTTTACTGTGATGTAAAACAGAGTCAAGTGTTAAAAATCTTCAAATTAAAGACTCAACAATTTCTGTCAGTCGAATGACATATTTGTTTTAGGACCAGCAGAAACTTCTTTGGGCGTTTCCTTAAATGAAAGAAGACTACAATGTAAAGTCATACAAGATGTGTGTTAATATTGAGGGACTGATCTTTCAAACTAGTGCTCTGAAAAAGAAGATCCGGGACACCAGAGTTGGACAAATGATGGAAAAGGACAAACGTATCCTGGAGGAGCTGAGGAGTTTGCACTGTAACCCACATCCCTACTTCAGTATCTTTCCATCAGAGTCTGACTTCAGTAAGTGGCATCAAATGTTTTCACATTTTCAGGTCTTTTTCTAAGTTTGTTTGACTTTTATTCTAAATATTGATGTTAGATTTTATCATCACGAAGACTTCCAATACTGTATTGTACTGTAATACAATACCAATACTGTAATACAATATTGCACTAAATGCCTTGTACTTTTTTTTTTACTGTACTTTTTACTTGTAACTTTTTAATATAATTATGTTGTGTGACACTGCTAAAAGTGTTGCTGCTAAAAAAATGTGTTGTACATTGTGCAATGACAATAAAAAGGATTCTGATTCTGAAAAATAACAGGTTAATACATTGTCATCAAGTTTAAGGTAATGTGTACAGGCCCCATTTTATACAGTATGTCAGTAATCAATTCATTTACTAAATTGATTCTACAACATTGAAAAGTCGACCCTGGAACACTTAATAATCAATCTTACTTTTTAACATTTCAGCGTTCTGGAAGATTGTCATGGAAGGACCTTCAGACACACCTTATGAGAAAGGAGTCTTTGAGTTGTTCTGCCAGTTTGGTCCTGACTACCCAGTGAAGCCTCCACTGGTTCGCTTTGTCACACCTGTATCCTGCCAGCAAATCAACAGCTTCAAATGTTCAGCCTTATTTGTAATACAGATTAAAGATCTTGTTTAGTGTCAGATTGATCCATATTAGCTTAGAAAACTTTAATGTGTGCTATGGACTATATGCAGATTTTTTATTATGTAGCTCATTCAGTTTTCATAAGTAAATATAGAAAAAGCTAAAACATTTGTGAAAGCATCAGACAGAGTGCAGCCCAGCCGCCAGGATAACATGTTGGCAGTTAATGTTTCTGCAAACCACAAATACGTTCACATTTGCAGGCCATAGATTATGATTATGTTTTCCGTTTGTACAAAACATGTAATATCAAGTTCACAACACATCTTTATCAGCTGACTTTAATTTAGATACAGGTGAGAAGCCGGTGACGGCAGTTCAAGACTGTGTTTCTGTATTTGTAAGAAGAACATAAACATTAAGGGAAGTAAAGTAACATAAATGTAAATTGAAGCTTAATTGGCAAAGTTTCAGGAGCAGGACCACACCTCAACAGCGCCAGCTTCCGCATTTCTATAAATAACCACCTGACCCTCTCATCTGCTTCGCTCTCGTATTCTGCGCTCTCGCACCCAGAAACGAGATCACGCGACATCGCCTCGCCCGAGCACATCCAAACTTTTGTACGAGCAACATCAGGCTCTACACACCTCATCATGGACTTCGTATCACTATTCCCGTCGGACAATCTTTCAGACGAGATGAGGATCACCATTCATTTGAAGCCGACTACTCTCCCGTCACCTCCGTACCCGAGGACCCGATTCCAGTGGCCCAACAGCCGGCTAGGACGCGAGCGGGTCCGAAGAGCACCAACTTCGTCTCATCCATGGTTCGTCTCCCGCCTGGTTCATCTCTCCTCAACATCCAAGATTATCATAGTTCGCCCGACGACTCTCCCGTGTCTCCCAGCCCACCTCCTTCCGCAGCAAAGAGAGGACGAGGAATTTCCGGAACAGAAAGTCACCGTCGCTGCAGTTCGCCACAGTTCGCCGACTCCTTCACCTCCAAGAAGCGAAGCCTCCCGCCATCGTTCCGCCAACACCGGCCGAACAACTCGCCGGTCACAACGTCTCCACGCTCCGGTGAGTTCCCCCGACCGGCTTTCATCTTCTACAGTCACCGATTGGACAGTAGCCGCTCCCCAGAAAACTTTAAACGACAAATGAATTCTGTTTAACTGAATGGACTATAAAGCCAAACTTTCTCCACACGCATGTGTGCTTCTTCCGTCAACACCAGCTCTCTTCCGGGTGACGTCATCACGCGCACGCAACACACCGCGACGTCGACGCTCCTGTTAAAAGGGACAGTACAATTAAATACTACAGCCCAAAGACAGCAGAAAGCTCATAGACAACAGAAAGTGCAGCAGCAAAAGTGGAGACAGAGATCCTCAGCCAGATCAAATGACTCTAGAGTTTCTGCTACCACCTCTCGTCATCACTCCACTCCAAAGGGAGTGCCCAGATGGATTTCAGGACCCTCCAATCCCCATCAGGATTTTCATCATCGACACTAGCAACCTACAACATCTAGGGCAACGTCATGGTGCCCACTGCCATTCAGTTCTAGCCACCACAACAGCCAATCTTCGAAAAATAAATAAATAAACTCATGGCTGTTCGTTCCGTTAACACCAGATCGCTTCCAGGTGAAGTCATCACGCACAGCCCTACAGGCGGTGACGTCTACGCTCTTGTTAAAGGGACAGTACAATCAAATGACAAAGCCCAAAGAAAACAAAGAGCAGCAGCAAAAGCAGAGACAGAGATCCTCTGCCAGATCAAACAACTCCAGAGTTTCCGCCACCACTTCTCGCATCACTACACTCCAGAGGGAGCGCCCAGATAGATTCCAGGACCCTCCAACTTCTATCAGGATTATCATCATCAGCTACAGCAACCTACAACCTCAAGGGCAAACGCCACAGTGCCCACCGCCATCCAGTTCCGGCCATCACCGCAGCTAAACTTTGCGGAGGCTCCTGGCACAGGGATGCCAGTGCCCCCTACAGCCCACTGCTAACAACCACAGCAGCCTGTTTCAGCGGAGGCTCTTGGCACCGGGATGCCAGTGCCCTCTGCTTCCTGTGTCCAGCAACCACAGCAGCTCGCTTCAACCGGGGCTCCTGGCACCGAGATGCCAGCGCCCCCTGCTTCCTGTTTCCAGCAACCACAGCAGCTCGCTTCAACCAGGGCTCCTGGCACCGAGATGCCAGCGCCCTCCGCTTCCTGTGTCCAGCAACCACAGCAGCTCGCTTCAACTGGGGCCCCTGGCACTGAGACGCCAGTGCCCTCTGCTTCCTGTTTCCAGCAACCACAGCAGCTCGCTTCAACCGGGGGCTCCGGATTCTGATTCAGATTTTGACCCTGGCACCGAGATGCCAGCGCCCTCTGCTCCTGTTTCGAGCAACCACAGCAGCTCGCTTCAACCGGGGCTCCTGGCACCGAGATGCCAGCGCCGTCTGCTTCCTGTTTCCAGCAACCACAGCAGCTCGCTTCAACCGCTCCGGTCTGTATATTAAAAATTACTGTCCATTCTTGCACTACATCATGTAAATATGTATATACGTCGATTCGATTCCATTTTCTTCCCCTTTTTAATTATAGTGTCTATTCTATTATCTATTTTTGCTATTGCTCTATTCTCTTAATATTCTGCTGCTGCGAGAAACAAATTCCCCCGTCTGCGGGACATTAAAGGATTCTGATTCTGATTCTGATCCTGGCACCGAGATGCCAGAGCCCTCTGCTTCCTGTTTCCAGCAACCACAGCAGCTCGCTTCAACCGGGGCTCCTGGCACCGAGATGCCAGCGCCCCCCTGCTTCCCGTTTCAAGCAACCACAGCAGCTTGGTCAACCGGGGCTCCCAGCACCGAGATGACAGCACCCCCTGCTTCCCATTTCAAGCAACCACAGCAGCTTGATCAACCGGGGCTACCGGCACCGAGATGTCAGCACCCCCTGCTTCCCGTTTCAAGCAACCACAGCAGCTCGCTTCAACTGGGGCTCCTGGCACCGAGATGCCAGCACCCCCTGCTTCCCGTTTCAAGCAACCACAGCTGCTCGCTTCAACCGGGGCTCCTGGCACCGAGATGCCAGCGCCCTCTAGCGCCTATTTCCAGCAACCACAGCAGATTGCTTCAACCAGGGCTCCTGCCACCGGGATGCCAGCGCCCTCTGCTTCCTGTTTCCATCAACAACAGCACCTCGCTTCAACCAAGTCTCCTGGCACCAAGATGCCAGTGCCCTCTGCCGCCTAATTCCAGCAACCACAGCACCTCGCTTCAACCGGGGCTCCTGGCACCGGGTGCCAGCACCCTATGCCGGGATGCAGGGAGCTTCCATCTCCCAGCTCCATCAGTCCCAGCAGCTCATGTCGGCTGGGGTCGTCAGCACCGGGATGCCGGCACCCGTTCTTCCCCCTCAACAGGCAACCACTAATTTCACTTTATACACAGCTACCCACACTGGGCCGCACAAAAAACCAAACGAGAGCTTCAGCCTTCTCTCGCCTGTTGTCGGCAGCTCCACCAGCACCCATACCTCCAGAACAGATGTCATCTACCCCTTCTGTCATCTTCCCGTAATCAACGGCGTATATAAGAAAGGCAGGCCCGTCATGCACCAAGGAGGTTTTTCGATTTGCAACGGCTTCAACAGTACCGGATGCACCGTGTCCCAGTGCCGCTTCCTCCACGTTTACTCCTTCTGCAGCGGGGGCCACGCCCACCCCGAATGCCTGTACAACCTACCTCGCCAAAGCTAGTTTCTCATAAAGGACTTGAAGAAGGTCTTCACCCCGGACTCCACACAATCATCTATCTCTTTTGAAATCAAAAATCTTCAGTCGACCATAACCGAGCCAGATTCAGTTGACCGCACGCTCGCTAAGGAAGTTAAGGAAGGTCCAGGAACAGACCAGTGCTCTTAAAGTCCTCCCTATTCACCCCGACTTCTGCCGTTTCTTCAGCATCCATTGCCGTGGTATATATAACTTCGCCGTTAGGCACACCTTTGGTCGCAAAGCAGCCTAAACTCTTCGACACCCCACCTGAAGCCCTCAGCTGGATCCAGTCTAACAATTTCCCCCCACCACATCGCCACCCACTTCCGGCCTGATTACCCTGACTTCAGTCTTCTCCAACCTCGGGGTCCCATCGTCGCAGAGAAAACAGAGGGCCCCTCCACATCCCTTGAGTTTCTCGGAATCATTCTTGACACTAACAAGTTTTAGACTTCATTCCCGGTCGGAAAGCTCAGCCGAACCTTCTTCTGCGCCCAGCGCCGCACCAAACGTCAACTTCTGTCCCTTCCGTCCCATCACTCTTGACCTCCATCTCCCTGGATAGCTCGAGCCTTGCTGAAATCTGTCCGTGACTCAACCCTATCACCAATTGGAACGGAATCACTTTCTTTTACGATGACCAACCAACTAACCCACATGACATCCATCTGTACAGCGATGCTGCTCCTTAGGCCGGTTTTGGGGGTTTCTACAAAGGAAGATGGCTTGTGGCAGAATCGCCCCCGAAGCTCGCTAATGAATGCCAGAAGTTCAGAAGCTTGGCACCTCACGCAGATACCTTCCCTACGCCAGTTGGGCGTCGACATTCAACTCGTAAATCCTGCGCTTATACCCCTGATAAGCGACTACCAGAGCTCCACCATCAACAACCTATCACCCTCGACCCTCTCTTCCTACTGGACAGCCTGGAAAGCTTCCATTACTTTCACGACCAATACAACACAACCTTTCCATCATTAGATCTCATCACCACGACTTCTTTCAGTACTTACGCCCATTCCTCATGACAAATCACGCACCACCAAGCTTACCTTAACGGTATCAGCTTCTTTCCAAGACAATAACCGGCTGTTTGTTAACAGTTCGTTAAGCCCTCGCCGTCTTCCTCTTAATGCCAACTTGCCGTTAATCTGCCTCCACACAATCCGTTCCGGGTACGGCACTCCTCAAGTCGCCCAAACCCTGGAAGCCATGTTCTTGCTTGCCTTTTGGCTTCCTCAGATGCTCCAAATTCACCTCCTAAACCATTCACTTCGACTCAAGCCGTCATGCTTGCATTTCTGACTTGTCTTGCTTTTCAGACGACACTATGGTGTTCCACTTAAAGCAAACCAAAACCAATCAATTTGGTCCGCCTACACCCGTCTTCTTCTTCAAGGTCCAATCACCACTGAATCCCTTCGAAACCCTCGCAAATTTCTTGCAATTCCGTAAATCTCACAACAACGACAGATCCTCTTTTCATCTCCGAATCCAGCCAAGTGGCTACTCGATTCTGGTTCCACCATCACTTTCGCCGGGTGCTCTCATTGTCTGGTATTTTGCCCGACAACTACTCTGGGCACTCCTTCAGAATCGGAGCTGCCACTTCAGCCTCCCGTAATGGCTTCCCAGAACACTTCATACATCTCATAGGCCGCTGGTCCTCCCAAACGTACCACCGTCACATCTGTTCAGATCTCAAAGATCTCAGATCCGCTCAATCTCTTCTCAAGTAATTGGAGGTTTGTGGGGATTCTCTACAAGAATCCCCACAACGCACTCGAAGAACTCAAAAGAACCAAGATCTTCGACACTTCGTTTTCCTTTGTCACTAATAAATCCTTAAACGCATCTCGTTGATGGTGTGGTCCTTGCTAGTGAATTGAAGCTTAATTGGCGAAGTTTCAGGAGCAGGACCACACCTCAACAGCGCCAACTTCCGCATTTCTATAAATAACCACCTGACCCTCTCATCTGCTTCGCTCTCGTATTCCGCACCCCTCCCCCCCACCCCATTTCTCTCTGTCTGTTTCTTCTTTCTCTCCTCTCCTTCGTAGGTCCATGAGGGGGTCCGTCGCTGCCCGGGAGCGGCGGCGGATTCTCTACAAGAATCCCCACAACGCACTCGAAGAACTCAAAAGAACCAAGATCTTCGACACTTCGTTTTCCTTTGTCACTAATAAATCCTTAAACGCATCTCGTTGATGGTGTGGTCCTTGCTAGTGAATGTAAAGTTTAAACAAATCTGTGATATGCAGAAACAGACATTGCCAGCCTTTATTCTGGTGATTGAGTTGTGTCTCCAGAAGCTAGCCTGAATTGAAATGACTGTAAACAATGCACACAGTGCCATTTTCTTAACCTGAACCAGGTGTACCACTGCAATATTAACAACGTGGGACGCATTTGTCACAACATATTCGACCGGAACTACAACGCCCAGATCACCATGAGAGATATCCTCAATGCTGTTTATGGACTGCTCATCATCCCAGAGCCTGAAGATCCATTGGACAGGTTAGATCCCAGAATATACCTGTTTAATTATTTAACAATGATTGAATATGTAAATTATACTTTAAATTCAAGACAATTATGAAATGGTACACTAATTGCAATCTTTAAAAAATTGTATCGTCTCGTACGGTATAAATGAAACAAAACACCAACATGTTGATTTGTTCTATGGTAAATGAACTGTTTGAGCTCAAATATGTTGGGTGTTTTTTTGTGGCAGCATCCTGGCTGAGGAATTTATGTCCAGTCGTGAGAAGTACGAACAAGAGGCCAAAAAACACACAGAGGAAACTGCTGCTATGTCACGAGATGTCATGGAAAAGGTGAACGAACAGTCTAATCACTTTTATAATTAGTTATAGGATGTTTTTAACTTGATTCTGTGGACATTTAGAGGCTGTAGCTTATGATATCAGATGATACTGTTGTTTTTAAGGGAATCAGTCTGAACTCAATCAATACCCTGAAATCTATTAACAAAAACATATAACACACATATTGACAAAAAACAGTGAGTTATGAGCTGCATTAAGCCCTATTCGACGGGACTAGTATTACCTGGGGACCTCATGTGATTTAGAAATTACCCCACCACGTCTGTGTTTCATGCAGCGCATTCGCACGGGATAAGCAAAGTCTGTGTTTTAATTTAATTTACTGACATATCCCCCGGATATGATGTCAAGGCTCTGCGTATCCTATGTAATTTACAGAGATGCCGATTCGCACGGGACTAATATTATCACATGGCCTCTGTGTTTGGCGAAATATGGTAGGTAACTTGCGGTGGAATTCTTACTCTACAAATTACGAACGTAGCAGATTTGCATGGGATTAAGATCACAGACGACCTCCGCAGTTATTACAAAGTACTAGAGTCTCCAGTTAATACTAGTCCCGTGCGAATAGGGCTTAAGAAGGCCACACATGTTAAAAACATATATATGACCCTTTTTATGATGTATCACATTTTCAGCATATTCTTACATGTCACGTAATTATTTATTGTATTCACTTCTGATTTGAAAGAAATTGGTGGATCCTGGGAAACAGCTTGTACCGCCTCATCTAATCTGTCCCCTCACCAACAAGCTGTTTGTTGATCCAGTGGAAACAATTTACGGAACAGTGTATGAACGAAAGGCCATCGAACAACATCTCAAAGAGTAAGTCAATATTTATTTTGTAACATTAAATAAGAGAGTTGGCAAAAGTATAGAGCTGCATAATGGGAAGTACAAGATCCAGTGTTTTTCATGATTTCAACTCTAATGAAGCTTTGAACTTAAATTTGTTCATATATCCTTGTTTTTCTAATAATTAAAAACTGTTTTACAGACACAAACACGATCCAAAGGGTGGCCCAGCAGTACCGCTGACCAACGCTGATCTCAAATTAGCCAGTGAAATGAAGAAAATGGCAACTGACTACCGTTCTAAACAACTTCGGTAAAAGTTGTAGATAAAAGTTGTAGCTACAGTGGTGGGATCAGTTATTGAGTTGAGTGCAAGTTCACATTGTTTGATTATCACATGTTTGTGCATTAAGAAAAGATAATTAAAATGATTGACTGTTATTACGACATACTTTTGAGTTATACATGGGAACAGTAGAGTTAGGACAAACTCATATGATTTAGATTTTCTGTCTTCACGTTGTTTTATTTCATTTTAATGACGTTTGACGTCCATTGGACCAAATGTTTTTGATGACTACGTTAAGGTCAGTAAAGTGGTGCTCCATGTCCAAAAGTCAGGACTGTTATCTGCTTTTACTTTAATAATAATTAACAGGTGTTTTGACTTGAAGACGGCGATCACATAGCAGTGAACAAGCCTGTTACTAATCTTTTATTTAGAAACAAACATAATGTTCTTTTATCTTTTGTTCTGTTGTATCTTTATCTGATGAGTGATTTACTGATTGAGTCTTTAACCTGAACAGCAATCAGATTGATGATGTTTCACATGGGACATGAGGGGTTGGAGCCATGCAAGGAAATTACTTTGGGGTTCTAATTGTTAACTTTTTATGCCACCGCTTAGTGATTGTTTGGCAAGGGTTTAAAATCAGAGAGTTTTATTGTTGTTCTTGCTTCAGCAGCCACTTTTGCATATTACTCAAACTGTTTTCGGATAAAAATATATACTGAAAATAAAATCTGATGATAAAGTTTGTCTTAAATTCTTGTTCTGGAAAGGTGAATTCTACAGACAGAGTACACAAAAAACAAAAGGTAATATTCTGGCACTAGTGGCACCACAGAGAAAACAGCAATTCTCCATAAATAAGGTGCATGTTTTAGCTTTGATTTTACATGAGATCTTGTTTTTGTTTTTTTTACCTTTAAATGTTAATTTAATATTTACATTTATGTGACAATCCTGTTAACAAACCTGTTTGTAAGAAAATGAATACCCGAGTCTCATCCCAACTCATCAACGCTTTGGGATGGTAGCCAGTCTGACACACAATAAGACTCAAAAATCAACTTTTCTTATAAGTAACTCCTTTTCACCTTGAATTTGAATATTTTCTCTAAAAATACTCTGCAACCAGTATTTTTATGCAGAACTTGTTTTTTTTCCTGGAAAAAAAATTGCAATATTCTTGCTGTTGTTTGTTATAGATTGTTCATGTTATTTTACATCGGAAAAGTAGATTTACAGTCAAGTTTTGTAATATGATAGATATCTACCAAAACATCCAGGGAAAATCTGTAAAATGAACAAAAAAAAATCCATAAAATAAAAAGAAAGTTTGCAATACAGTTACAGCCTAATGTGACTGAACAGCAGCTGAACAAACTAACCCTAAACTTCAAACTTCCTTAAAGTCTCAGTTTGTTATAATTAAAGTAAAACCTCAGCTCAGTGAACTACATCATCTCATTAACATGTCACCAGAACCAACATGGAGCTAACTGGGCTCATAAAAACAAGTAAACAAGATGAACATCACAATAAATCTGCTCAAACTGACAACTGCAGTTCTAAAATATTTAAGTTAGGAGATGACGTCACTGACACCACTGTTGACATTTCATTAGTTTGATGACAAACATCATATGAGTGATTCAAATTCAATTGGGATCAATACATTATCTGTCTCTCTTCACTCACTACCAGAGAAAGGTTTTAACAAATAAGGTCCCATTAGGGAAACCAAGAGGGGTGTGGCTTCAGCTCTCTGTATAAAATGACACATATTGGTACAATATTTTTCTTTTTTTTTATTACTGGTCTGAGTTTGATAGAAAAAGCAAAAAAATACAAAATTAACTCAACACATTTGCTCCAGAAATATATAATTTGACACATGTACACAGTGTCCTCACCATGGACATGAGATATTATTTAAAGCACTGGCACAGTTTCCTTTTATTTTGTTTTTCTTAGTTTCTCCATGGAACAATGAGATCAAACATTAAATAATTGCACTTTCTTGTCAAGACAATAAGTTCATTAAGCAGCTTTGATCTTGGCAGCCCTGGTAAAATAACACTGTCCAGCATCTTCACACATATCATATCATTGAATTGTTATCCTATACAGAACTACAACTAAGTGCTTTGTCCTTGAAAACAATGCATATAAATTCCAATGGACACTTTACATTGAGAACACACAGATTATCCACTGGGCCCAGTTTTGTTTAGAATTTGAGGAAACCCTCAGTCTTATTAACAATCACAGTTTTGAACAGACATTTAGCCTCTGTGTCCAGATGTTTCACAACTTATGAAACGTACCAGGGAATAAATAGATTCCAAAACAGTAACAGTAATTAATGCATTTTTGTGTTTTTAAAGTTGTAGTATTAAATTGTTACAGACAAATCAACGTTTTTTTAAACATTGCTGATGAAGACTCTCCCCTCCAGATAAATCTCCCTGTACTTTGCAGTAAAATGTTTAAAAGCACAACAAAGCTTCACAATAATAAAAACCACAAAAGAAAATAAGAAAAAAAAAACACACACATACACATCAATATGGCCAGCAGGGGACCGCATTTCCCCACTATCTATGAGGGTACATCTGTTTCTGGTCATTTTGAAGAAACAAAAATAGAATAAAAAAGCTTTTTTAACGTCCTTTTACCATAATATTACTTAAAATGTGTTCTATATTTTATTTTCTATATCAGTATGCACACACACATACACATTTGGATGGGTTAGGGTTTACTTGCATCTCGTATAGAAATTATTCTTAAACACTATCTGTAATTAATACTTGACTTTAACTTCAGTGTGACATCTTACCAAAATAAAAATAAAAACGTACTTATGAACAAGTCATTAAAAGTGACGCTGTGTATTGCAGTTACTGTGTAACAGGTTTAAAAAAAGTGACAATGTTGCGCACGATAGTTGAGTCGTTTTTTTTGTTTTAGTTTTTTAAATAAATTAAGGTTTCCCTCTGTGCATCTGGACTTGTTAGCTAAAATGTTGTACCGGTCCTGTTTGTCTGTCATGCCCCTCACTGTTCTGAACAAGGCCCTGCGCCTGCATTTAAATCAGAACAGAGCAAAATAGTCAGTGTTCTCATATCAAAGACGTCGTTTGATCGCTAAACAACACATGTAACCATTCTCAAATTACGTGTTGTATTATGTACCTTTGTTACGTTCGTGAAGTAAGGTAAGTATGTTAAATTGCGGTGAAACAGCATTTAGGCCCCAAAACTACTTGGTTAGATTTCGGAACATATAGTTTGGTTAAACAGTAAACATCTCATAAGTTCTTCTGACTTTATATTGTGCTTTTCTCATTTTGAGGAATGTTTTACAAATATAAACTGGATCAAGCAATTAGAATAACAAGAGTCACAATCAAGCTTTCACAGTTTTAGTTTTATAGACGTCTCTTTTAAAACGGTGCTCTATGGGGAAAAAAAAACTTTTTGGGCTGCAGGGGAATTTTTCATTGCACTACCACGAGCTGCCACCAGGAAAATTTAGAAAAGAGACTGAGTTGTGACCTTCCCAGGTGTAAAATACATCCATTATGCTGTCCACTAAAGGTCACCTATGAAGTAAACATAAGTCGTTTTAACCCCCTTAAAAATAAATGGCTGTTGTGTTCTGGAACAGGGGGTTTTTCTATAATATTTCTAGAGTAAACATTTGTTCTTCATTTATCTAAAGGAAAACATACCAGCTATTTTTGCTTTAACTCAAAAATTCACGAGTGGTTTTCCAAACATTCCTACATAACTCAGGTCTGTAGAGCACTTGACGATTGATGATGATTGTCTCATTCAGTCAGTTAATATCTCGACATATATAAAAAAAAATATACACATTTCTTTCAGTTACAGTTTTGCAGTAAAACCCCTCACCCTAATGCTTTGTTTTTCTCTGGCTCCAGTTCTGATTTGAAACAATCTGATTCACAAATCACAGCCACAACCCTCACTGTGACAGTACGCTGATATAACAACCCTTCCATCTGTATTCATTCACAGTAAAGGTGAGACAAGAGCACCATCATGAGGTCAAACAGGAGAACATCATTGTACCTGCTGTCGCTCACATTCAGTAAACTGTAGATTAAAAATGCAACTCGTAAATATTCAGTTCTCTAGTGACCATATAAACATGTTACAGAAAACAAGGATTTATCCATGTTTGGTATTTGGACATCAGAATAAGTCAGATGCTTTACACAATACTCGGCACTTAAGGAAATAAAATATTTGAAAGCAATAAAGGCAGTTTTTTTGGTCAAGAGGCCAAAGATATACTCAGGTGTGAGTGTTGCTGGTGTTCCCTGTGTTCTTCAGCTGGCTGCCTCCATGTTTGGTCATCCTCTCCCATCACGTCCTGCACGCACACACGCACACACACACACACACACACACACACACAACAAAACAAAACAGGATATTTATCAGTATGAAAATGGCTCATGAGCATTTACGTTACCTACCAGGTTCTACCCCTCTTTTGTCAGTTTTGGACATGAAGAGCTCAGCAGTCAAGTTAACAACTTAGCAACATCTGGTTACGTCTTGATTCCACTGAGCATGTTTGATAATTGGCGTGTGTGATGCAGTTTTCATCCAGGTAAAGACTCCAAAAATACTCGATTACGTTTAGGAAAAGATCAAACTTTGTGTTACTACTGATATTAGGAGAGGAGTCATTGATAACTTACTGATCTCCACTTTTGTTCAATAGCACAGCAAACACAGGAATGTAGATATAACCACTGCCAACGCCAGTGAAGCACCCTGAAAGAAAAGAGAAGATAAAAATGTATTCTTTGCTGTGAGGTTTCCTAGATTACATAAGGAAAAAGAAATTGAAGTTGACCATGGGAGGATGGTTTGGTTTATCGACTTACATTTTGGTCCGGGGCTTTACTCCTGACTCCAGCCGGAGTATTAACCGGGTCTGTAAGCTGCTCTTTAGGAGCCACTGTTGAATTAAAAGCAAAACAAATGGATTTATAGTACTACATTTACTGTTTCAGTACTTTGTAACAACAATAGGGAACATGCTATGTTATTTTTATTTGAAATACAGGAATTTTAGCGCACCACTCGTCCCGCAGCATTGTTGACACATGCAGAAAAATACATACAAACATGCAGAATGATTAAGAATTATGTGTAAATGTCTTTTGGTGGTGATTTGAATTAACATTTTCATGAACATTTTAAAAACTGTGATTCATATTCCCATAAGAAATTATGGGAAATCATCATGAAATGACCCACATGTCTTTTGGGCCTTGTTGTCTCGCCGTAGCTTAACATAGAAAAGTGATTCAAAGCTTTAACGAGACACAAGACAGAGGACGTCACTCAGTTTTGATAGCTTGTACAGTTTTTATGACACTGCAGTTTACGTTTTAGGAAATTTTCTGTTTGTTTCAGATTTTAAGATGTTTGTATATTGGACGGTATGTACCCCTAACCCTACGGTAGAGTGGATGACATCATCGTTATATAGTGGAGAGGAGCTGTGAAATCATTTTTTTTTTTAAATGTATTCTGCTCTAAAGCCTGAAATTTTCACTCCACATGAATAATTTATACATCAAAACGTAGGAAAAATTGTGTCTATTGTCAACATGTACCTATGGTAAGACAACTTTGACTTTTGGCTGCAGGAGCTTCCCAGTGATAGTGTAGGGATGATGTATGTTTGAAGCTAACTAAAGTTAGCATCACTGTGGTTCCCTGTGGATTTTGGATTATTACAGAAAATAATCACAAATGTATGATTCCTCCAGGTTCTGTTCATCCAGATAATCTCCACAGATGAACTCCACTCTGTGATGTTTGAAGATAAATTAACTGTGTAGCAGTAAGAAGCTAATGTTAGGCTACAAACAGACGACATCACGGTCACATGACTGAAACGTCACCACCACTAAGAGTCTTACTGCACAATTACTATCCAGGTTTTCTATAAACTGATCAATGTACAAGTTGCAAAGTCAGTTAGAATAGTGTGTAACTAAAGTGGGCCTGTAAAGACAGACTAGTGAGTAGATGAGTCTCCGTGTTCGCTGTGAGGATGTTTAATGTCCCCGACAACCTCTGTAGTCTCATTCAGACACTCGTTAGCAACCGCTAACTGTTTTTAACACATGAAGAGTTTTATAACTAAACTGTTTGTTTTTATATTTCAGACATTGAACTGGAAACCAATTTAAAAACCTCACATACTTTGAGACGAAGGAACTAGATGTGTTAAAATGCTAACTGATTTCTGGGTTTTAGGACTCATTATCACACCACTACACCTCTGGTTATCATCGGTCTACATTCAGAATGAATGAGTGCAAAAGCAGTTGTCAAGCAATCAAAGTATGAGTCATGGTTTACTCCTCACCGGTGACTTGAATAGAGCAGGAGATTTGCTGTTTTCCATTTCGAACAGAGCAGCTGTACGTTCCAGCATCATCTTCCCTGACGGATGAGATTATCACAGGTATTTTCCCTTTGGTTAGATCCCCACTGGTGCCGAGAGACGCTCTGTCTCTGAACTGTTCTGCCTGATCACCAGGGGAAAATGCTCTGCTTTTATAAACAAGGACCACAGCTTTCTTGTTGAACATCCATTCGATCACTTTCGTGGTCACATCTTGTTGAGGCTCAAGCTGGCAGTTCAGAGTGAGGGGCTGTCCGACCACAGCAGCGACCGGGCCCGCTGAGCATCTGATCGGATCCTTTTCTGCAACAAGACACAACACGAGGCTTTTATCAGATCTTCTGCCGCACGAACAGGGACGACGCATCGGAGACTAAATGAGTTCCTCCATGCAGTCACGGAAAGTCTTTTTGTTTTCTTTAAAAATAACCAAACCAAGGCAATCCTAAAAACCCAGATTATCTTATCATTCATTAATAGTGTTACCAGTGAGATCCATGCAGAGATATGGTGGAAAACTGACCTGATGATCTTTAACAACAGACTTATTAAAGGAACAGTTCACCTGATGAGGTCAGGTGAAGTCTTGTAGTCGATAAAACAATTCTGGAGCAAAATTGATTTGAAAAAATGATTAAGTTATTTAAATCCTGATTGAGCTGTCAAGCTAGTGGTGGCTCCCATTTCAATAGGGGTGCATGCTAACGCTTTAAGCTACATTGACGAGTTAAACAGTTTTTTAAAAGGGTGTAAATAATGTCTTTTTGGCTTCTTAGGACTTGCATTACAGCAGACAAGCTGTATGGAGTTATTTTATGCTTTAATTCAAGTCTTCAGCTACTTCATTTATTTAGAAGATTGCTGCAACTCTGTTTTACTGTGACGCTCAAGAACTGTTCTGTGGACTACAACACTTCACCTGACTCTACATCATCATGGAGGGAGGAGATAAATAACTTTTCTCTAAGAATTAAACATTTTCTTGTAGTAATCAAGTACAAAGTACGATGAAGGACCGAGAGACAGCATTATTTTGTTTTTACATACCATGAACCTGCTGTGAGCCCATGAGACGGGCTACTATGCCTGGTTTTGGTTCATCTGAGCCAATCAGATCGGACTCTCCTGGGGAAACAAGTGTTGCATTTAGACTTCCTGTTGCAGAGAGTTACAACAGTTTCTCTTAAAGACTCAACAGTGTCTACTGTCGACTACAGTAAAGAGCATTTTAAGCATTTTTGTTTTTACTCACCGGGATCTGTTCTTGCCATTGGCTTTCTGTCTGTGGAAAACATTGCAAAAAATGACAGAGTGAGATATGGTGGATATGTGACCTGATGTGGCAACCCGCTGGCTGCACATCTCAGAGTTGAGGAGGAAGAAAGAGGGAATTAAATTACGTGCGGCCATCATGCCACATTAAAGGAGCAGTGTGTATATTTAATGAGCAGAGAAAGATCAAACTCTTTTTGTTTTCATGACTAAATAAACTGAAACACAATTTATACTGTTTCACTTTGTTTATATGTGGCTGACCGATATCAATCGAAGAAAGGAACTTTTCTCACAAATACGAGAGCTCGAAATAATCATGAGATCATGATATAGTGATTTATTTTCTTTCCGTTTGGTAAATTAGTGCATGGCCTCTTCAAAATGTGACGTTATCTTCGTCAGGAAGCCAAACTACTGTTTCATCAACACGTTAATAAAATTTGTGGCGCGTTGTCAGGGGCAACAGTCATCAATGATCGTTTCATCAAACTCATTTATCTGCGCTTTCTAAGGATGGTTTAATTAATAGTAGAGTTAAAGGGGCATTCTGTTGTTTTTGGAGAAGAAATTCAAACTCTGATTTTTAATATTTACAATATCAACGAGGTAATAATGCAAACTTAAACAGGCTGTTTGATGCTAGAATTTGGCAGGGTCCGCCACATACGAACACAGTTAAAAGTAAAAATAAAGTGTGTTGTCCTTTAATTTCAGTTTGTTTATTCAGTCATTTATGTAGCTGTATGGGTTAAAGAATGAATAATTGTTAGTTATTATCAGGACTGATGTTGGTTGCAAAATGTCACCAGGTAAGAAATGTTGTAAGAAATGTAGACAGCCCGTACACAGAATATTCCTACTGTGCACACAATTGAGGAGGAGGAAACCCAAAAGGTACAGAAAGTAATAACCTTTATTACACAAGTTTATAGATACAGCAAATAGCCTCGCACGCAGGTATGGGAAACAGTGGGAGTCATATAGCCTTCTCCCCTTGGTGCCCCTCATGGGCCGGAAACAGGTGTAGGGGCACTGACAACATAGACCGCACCACACGGGAATAACCCCCCCTTAGGGTACTGCAAATACTGCACGGCAAAACACTCTGGAAAGCCCACAGGGCACAACATTCAGGGTCTGCATCCTTCAGAGGAGCATTAGAAGGCCAATTATGTCACAACGCTGCTTGAAGGCTGTCTGAATCTGAAGGTTCCTCCAGATGCTCCTTCTTTTCCCTGTTTCTGGAGGACGCACCGCTACGATCCTTCATGGCCTCACATATCCCAAGATTCTTTGCGCGCCCGAAAGAGAAGAAAGAAAGAGAGAAAATGGCAACATCGCATGGCGTAGATCGTCACTTTCGCGGGCCTGGGCGGCCGAAATCATGACGTAAAGGTAAAACATCTGGTGACGCAACCAGGAATGCTTCAAAGGCTAGACCGTCACATTTAACAACAGCTGACGAGGTAAACAATAGCACTTTTTACACAGCGTCTCCACGTTATCTCCGGAGCGGTGGTTCACAAATTCTCCGCCGATGGTGATTCACACAGAGCGAAGCATCTCCGCCTTCACGTGTGTAATTCACACAGAAAGCCGGTGTTGTGCCAGAAAACGACTGCTTGCCAAAAAACGACTGACCCCAACGGGAACGCCCATCGGGGGTGTTACTGGTCTCTTCACAGCAAATGACTGCTCCCGACGGGAACGCCCACTCCTGAGTTACAGGGGCAGTCATTTTTCGGCAAGGCCTCGCCAAAAAGTGACTGCCCCCTGTAACTCAGGAGTGCAAAGGGTGACACTGACCAAATTCAGTGTACATACACCTGTTACCCTCTATTATCACTCCAGAAAATTATGTGAATATTGCCCTTTGCACTCCTGAGTTACAGGGGCAGTCACTTTTTGGCAAGGCTTTGCCAAAAAGTGACTGCCCCCTGTAACCTTGTCAGGCAGCCTCATGCTTCCTTATCTTACAACAGCAGCAGCAGCATAAACAACAACGACAATAAAAGTACACCACTAAAACTCATCTCATGATTGTTAATTTAAAGACAAGTTGTAGCGTATGACAGAATGACAGCCTACTTCTCAATACAACATATCCTCGCAGTTATGCTGTGGACTGCAGTAACACCCCCGATGGGCGTTCCCGTTGGGGTCAGTCGTTTTTTGGCAAGCAGTCGTTTTCTGGCACAACACCGGCGCTGCGGCTCCTAAAGCGGCGTGACGGTACACGTCATGTTGATGACATCGGTGTTTCCCCAGGTGTCCCCCTGTTAATCCAAATCCGCCGACAGTTTATAATCATATAGATGCTGTTGTAATGTGTAGTGACTGAGATCCTGACCCACCAAACATCCTGGAAAGTGACGGAGTGAAGTTTTTCGCGCCAAATTACATAATTAATCACCATCAGTAAACAGGACGCTATCTGACTCTGTCACTCGCGGGGACGGAGGCTGTTTTCTGGTTTTCTGGTCTGTTTTTTGAGCAGAAATGTGAGGAAGAGGCAGGAGGACAGACGCTTCTCCACATACAGCTGTGGTATTTGTTTTACTCATATAAGTTGCCAAAGACAATTACAGTTACCACGTTACTTTTGTTTGGTCCTGTAACGTTGCTCTGTGGGACATTTCTCTGTATTTAGTTGAGTGAAGGACCTGTGTAGTTATCAGACTGTCAGACCGACACGCCCTCGCTCCGCGCCTCCGGATTATCCGTTCACACTGGGGCGGCTCACCAATAATGCGTCCCTGATACTACCTCCAGAGGCGGATCAGCGCTGGAGGGAAATTTCCCCCCTCTCCGCATATGAAACTTTCACACAGAAGAGGGTGCGGAAAATTGGCGCAGGATCCCCGCATGCAAACGGCAGTGTGAAAGAGGCTAAGGTCTCACTGAAGGACTTGCCTTCAAGACCAATCACGCTCCACTAGAGTAAGGACACACATGCTGTGGCACCTCTGGAAACTGTCCCTCATCCCCCTACTGCCCGTCCAACCCCGGCACTATGACTAAGCTGCTTTATTACAATTCATAACATTTAACATAAATCACACAAAGACAACACAACTCAAAAAGGATATATGGATACCGCCCCCCAGGGTCTGAGCTTGGCCCAGCTTCAGTCAGAGTCAGCTGTGTGCAGGGGCGGTTTTAAGGTGTGCCCCCATAACTCTGAGTCCAGACCCCCTTGTGGCCCCCCGACACGGAGTCTGCATTAATAATACAATGACAGATTTCTTGCAATGATTTTGTACTGAAGGGAAAGGCAGAAATAAAGTGTCTCAGCAGTTTACTACCCAATCAAAACTGTTGAAATATTAAACATTGTTTTAAGTCCCATTTATCCCTTGTCTGAATGAAGAATTTGTCTTTTTTTTCTCCCTAACAAAAAAGCCGGCCCAAACCTGGCCCCCCTGGTCTAGAACCGCCACTGGCTGTGGGGCGACCGCCGGTGTTCCGGCCACCACCCCCCCGATCCGGAGCGCAACAACCAGTGCTCGCTGGGCTTCCACCCCGTAACGCTCACCAAGCTCCGCTCCCCATAGAAGCTCTTCTCCTTTAAATACTCCTACTCCTCTAAAACACTCACCTCCACAGGTGCAGTCACTCTCTTCAGTTATCCCCGTGCCATCACAGGGTCATTAACTACAGTGTGAAACATTTGTTGTATTTTTTTTTCTATCAGATTAAGTTGCGCAATAGTTTAATAAGTTACATCAACAGCAGAAAGCAACATGAATGAATGGATATCAGATAAATAACATACAGAACATCCACACTGACGTCAATGTTGAATAATTTAAGATGCTTTCTTACTTCCGATTAAGGTGATCAGCAGAAAAATGAAAACCACTGCGACGAAACCGAGAATGACCTTCCACTGCATCTTGAAATGAAGTTCGTTAAGTTTCGGTTTTGACGAAAACCCGGAAATAAACTGAGATCTGGACCAGAACCACAGAACCAGCACACAGAAGCTCGTCTCCACTCTTCAAACAGCAGTCAGAGGTCGAGTCACTTGTTTTAATCCTATAGCAAGCTCCACAGCAGTCCGATGATGGCAATGTGTCCGCTGCACAGAGCAGAGCGAGCCGAACAGGAAGTCAGGAAACACAACGGCACAAATGCATCCGGTCATCCTTTCAAAATAAAACACCAGGTTTAGACTTTAGACAACAACGCTTTTAAATAGGAACAGGAAATAAACTTAAAACAAACAATAATGAAACAACTTAACTTTTCACGTCATATCTCTGCACATTTTTTCTTTTTTTTAATTTAAGTCCACAGAACAAGGAATGCATGATGTGATTCAAGTATGCAAATTAAAGTGCATCATAATATATTTTTCATGAGTCGGGACATCTTCAGACGTGTTTGTGGCAACCAGAACCAGCTATTTTAAACCAATACATTATGTTTTGTAACCTTAACCAAGTGTTTGTTGTACCTAAACTTAACCAGAGCGTAAGCACGCTGCCACAACATAACATTTTAATTGTAAAGTTGCCACATAAAGAGATATTAAATTTGAACATTTCTGCACAGTGCCAACATGTATTGGGTCAGCTGGGTTTGGATGCTGGGACACTGTGCTGAGTTCTTGTGTTGCTCTCAGTCGGGATTGGAGCGACATATAAATGTAGGTGGATGTCCGACTGTACGTTGTGATGAAGTGTGCAGTTCTCATGCAGCCTTTCTGCCTCGTTGACTCGTGTTGTGCAGGGTGTTTTGAAACTTGTGTGGTGTGTACGCGTCTTCAAGAGATTCAAGGAGTTTAACTAAAGGTTGTTTCACGAAGGAAGAGATGTTGGCTTCGATGTTCAAAAGAATAAAATCAAACACATATAGATTTATCAACAAACATAATTTTAAGTGTCATCATGACAACTCAGACTTTTAGAGTCCAAATTAGAGATGCATGATATGGATTTTTTTTTTTAGCTGATATCGATAACTGATAATTACCTTCTTCTTATGGCTGATAAGTAAGGGATAATGTATAGAACGGTGGTCATTATCGGGACGCGAGGCAAAGCTGTTTCAATTACAGGAAAATAATTTACCACCGAACGTTGGGAAGGCCCATTCAAGTGAAAGGAGCATTCTACAGCATTAACAAGAGCCGTGTAATAAATGATAATAATATCACATTTTTGTATTTAAAAAATGACTTCAAATTTTCATTTATTTAAAAAAAAAGTTTGCATGTAAAAGATGTGTCGTCGTATTAAACACGAGGTATTGAAACAAAAACCAAAGTGCATCCCTCAACACAAAGGAGCTCAGACTGCAGATAAATATTGACAAAAGGCAAGTAGTTGACATTCATATTTTCTAAAATCAACAAACCAAACACATTCCCTCCCACAGCTCAGAAACAAACATATAACATGACATGACAAGATTTGTAATGTTAAAATTAGAAGGTTTTTTAAGCCCTCACCTTTTATGTGTGGTTTTGGTTTAGAACAGAATGAAATAAAACAGCCAGAACACAAACATTAAGAACAAAAACAAGACACATCACATCAATAAAACAAAAAGCTGCCTCAGGTTTACAGCAGTCAGTGCATTAATAAACAGGGCTCTCGGTTTACAGGCTCATATTTAAATTGACCTTACCATTAATTACATGTGAGATAAAACAAAAGAAGCCTTGTAGATCTCTTTGTTTGTCAGAGGTTTTCTGTATTGTCGCCCTGAGAGCAGCAGCTCAAACTCAGAGTGGATGTTTAAAGATCATCCAGCTGCTTCTTCTCTGCTGTCAGCATTAACAAGAGCCGTGTAATAAATTATAATAATTTCACATTTGTGTATTTAAAAAATGACTTCAAATATTCATTTCTTTAAAAATAAGTTTGCATGTAAAAGACGTGTCGTCGTATTAAACACGAGGTATTGAAACAAAAACCAAAGTGCATCCTTCAACACAAAGGAGCTCAGACTGCAGATAAATATTGGCACAAGGCGAGTACTTGACATTCATGTTTTCTAACATATCAGATTTGAAATGTTAAAATGAGAGGTTTTTTTTAAGCCCTCACCTTTTATGTGTGATTTTGGTTTAGAACAGAATGAAATAAAACAACCAGAAAACAAACATTAAGAACATAAACAAGACAAATCACATCAATAAAAAAATAGCTTCATTAATTACATGTGAGATAAAACAAAAGAAGCCTTGTAGATCTCTTTGTTTGTCAGAGGTTTTCTGTATTGTCGCCCTGAGAGCAGCAGCTCAAACTCAGAGTGGATGTTTAAAGATCATCCAGCTGCTTCTTCTCTGCTGTCTTAATTAAACAGTTAACAGTGTTCACAGTTTTGTCACTCAGTATCACTGGTGAGTCTTGGGTCTGCTGGCTTAGAATAAGCTGCTTTGTTTTTCCAACACTAACTTGGGAAAAAGCAACTCAGAGTGTCGACTCTGATAAATGTTGACACTTAAGGCTGGCATTGTTTGGATCCTTGTTCTGGAGGAAGTTGCCAGATTTTAATGGACTGCTGTTGGTTGAGGCTGCAGTAGACTGGTCATGCTGGCAGAGACCAGTGGAGAGACTGATATCCAAAATTTCACGGCTGCTGTGACGATGCATGTCAATGTTCTGTTGTTGGAAGATCTTTTCCCCTTTCTCATGAAGCTTTGACTTGTCGTCAGTCGCCTCTGTGGACAGCTTGTTAGTGTTGCTGTTGTCAGTCCAGTGAGGCCTCAGGAACTGTTTATCTTCATCATCACCAACTGTACTGTGATCAGAGGACTGAATGGTCTTTGGAAACCTTTGTCTTTCTCCTGTGTTAAAACAAATCAAAAGTTATTAAAAGTTATTTCTCACATTAATGTCTGATGAAGCCGGTTTTTGATCAAAAGTCCATTTCGGGTTAGCTGTTAGCATGTTGCTGCCTGAAGTTATCAACTCTGCTTCAGGCTGTGTTAGCTCAGAGTTTTAGAGTTTGTACAACCTCGACAGTCTGAGCACAGTACACTGTACTTAACATAACATTACATCTGATCAATTGTTAAAGAAAGCTGGGATTTGTTTTAATGACAATAGTGTCCAAAAAAATAATAAATATCTATCACTATATAATGTTGTTTTAAATGTTATCAGTTGCAGCAGTGTTTTAAGACAGACAAGGGAAATAAAGAGAGAAGAAATGTGTGACTTACTGATCTTTCTGTTCTTCAGAAATTTGCCATTAAAAATAACAAGGTAAATAACAAGGGCACTTGCAGTAATCACAGCAATGACAGCAGTGACAGCAATGATAACTATTAAAGTGGAGTGAAAACCTGAAAGAACAGAGAAACAAGTCAGGATTTGTTTTTTCCTTTTGGCTTGAAAGATAACATACATCCATTTTTCAAACATGGATCATCCGTTCAGGAATAAAGTATAAACTTAGAGTCGGTCCCACTGAACCTGTCAGAGCCCTGAAATGCTCCTCTGACTTTAGGAGGCAGATTGTTCTCTGAAAAACCTGGTCACCACAAGTCTTCAAGTAATGGGATTATTTTGATTTGACAAATAATGAACTAATTCCTCTCCAGAACACTCTGATAAAGGTAAAACTGCCTGAACAGGGTCAACAGCTGTCCAGCAGATGGTGCTTTAACACCTGACCACTGAACAATTCACCTGTTGAATGACACACTGATGATATCTGTGTACAGTAAACACTTACCACGGGCTGGTTGTGGCTCTGTGGATGGAAATGAAATAAAATATTAAAATGTGTGAAAACATCAGGGCCAACAAGAAGAGTTTCCGTTGAAGAAAAATGAATAAAATGGTCTAAAAGGTCCAGTGTGTAGGATTTAGTGTCAGAAAGAAAAAGAAAGACTTCAAACTCAGAATTCCAATTTTTTTTCCTTACAATTTTGTCTTTTATCTGATTTTCCAACTTAAGGGTCAAACCTCAATTTCTTTTTTCTTTTTTTACATAAGCCCTAATCCACTTCTGTAAGTTTATGGTAGTCATTCCATCTGCAGCTTGTTTGTGACGACCAAACCAGGTATTTAAAGCCAAAGCAAGATGTTTTCCAAACCCTAACTGAACCCAAACATGTAACCTAAACTAACATTAATAAATACGCAAAGTTTGAACATATGTGTGGATTTACAAAAACTACTTTGAAAACATTTATTCTGGTGCTTGAGTTGTTAGACAAGGGGTGTTCAGTTGGTTGCATTGTGGTGGCAGATAAGATACTGCGTCATGATCATTCACATGAATAGATCTGGAATATCCCCTGCAGTCCAAGCTGGGCTCTAATATTAAGCTTGAGTCTGACATGGATGTTAGGGAAATACCAGTGTTTGATGCAACCTTTTATAATGACAATGTTGAAATAAAGGAAAGGGCCTTATTGAGGTATTTGCAGGCTTTTAAGAACACATCCAAGAGTGAGAATAATAAGTGGCAAGCCCAGGATGATCATAATGATAAAAGGATGGTCCAGGGTGTGCAAGGCAACCTGGACCAAAGGTATATAACCTTTTGAACTGACGACCTGCTGTTTCAACCCTGATTTGATTTTGAGTGTCTTTTATAGTTGGTAAGTTTATTGTGGAGTTAAGAAAAGTAGTTCTCCACCACGACATCTGCAACCAAACCACTAGATGCCACTCAATCTTACAGACCAGACATTTTAGTGCTAGGGTTAGGGTTAACAGTTATTTAATATTTTCTCTTATTCCATTTCAAATTGCTTCAGTTTATCTGTACTCACCAACAACGAGTGTAACGGAGCTTTTGTGCAGTTTGGGAACAGAGCAGGTGTAATTTCCTGCATCCTGCTCAGTGACGTCGGTCAGTTTTAGAGAAATGTTTCCTCTGGTCATCTCATCTTGGAAGAGAGAAGTTCTACCTTTGAAGTTCTGGTCCTGAGAAACTGGATCATCCCTCCTGTTTCTATAGACGTGGACCAGGGCTGGACCACGTCTCCACTCCACTGATAGTGTTGTTACATCCAGTGGAGGCTCCAGGTGACATGGCAGGATGATGTCATTACTGACGAGTACTTTAACTGGTTGGTGTGAGCCAATCACATCAGACTGTCCTGGGGAAAGTGGGTGACTTAAGTGGGTTTTGCCAGGCGGAATGATACCGTTAAAAAGTGCTCAAGCTTTTTGCCTAAATATTGTACAGACCTCTAGTATGTTAAAGTATTTAATGACAATTAATGACACATGTTCTACCTTTATTAAAACAGTTGGACTTACCAACAATAAGTTTCACATCAGCTTCCTTCTTCATTGCAGGGAGAGAACATTTGTAGGTTCCAGCATCAGACAGTTTCACTTTAAATATTTTCATGGAGACGTTTCCATGCTGCAGTTCATCCATAAACAGTCTCGTGCGTAAAGAATACGTTGGATTTTGTTTCTCAAACAGCAGTCGTCCATCTTGGTGATAATGGACGTACTTTGGCTCCAAACCTGCTTTGGACCACACCACTGTCTCATAAGTGGCACTGACTGCAGGTTCAAGGTGACATGGAAGAAGGACGTCATCACCAACCAGGGCTACGATTGGTTGATGTGAACCAATCAGCTGTGTTTGAGCTGCAAGTAAAACTGAAGAACAAACAGGAGTCAGAAGCGCTTTATTATACATGTCATCAAATACAATGAATTCAGGTTGTCATTCTGAAAATCAGGAATCATTAAATCATGGTTCTTCTGTCTGTTGGTTGGTTGTAGGTTGATTCATGACTTATCGTTCATTCTTTTTACTTATTTTACTTATTTCATTTAATTTTGGTTACCCAGGTGCATACACATATTTTTCATTTGACATGTTTTTCCACACATAAAGAAAAAACATCACGTACTAAATTTGCCAAATTAACAAAGTGGCCCAAATAATTACAAATTTGTCATGATAAGCACTTAACTAAGTTTATAAAGTTTCTCCCAACTCAATAACTAATGCCAGGTAGAAACAGGGATATTGAGTCTTAATAAAAAAAACTAAATTGTGAATAAAACAGACAATCTTGGGGCACCAGAAGCTACTGTACAACCCTGGTGTCATCTAATTCTGATGAATTCCAATAAAATATCACTGACAATAAAATAATACCCGCAGTTTGACATTTATTGTTGACTTAAATTCTCCTCTTTGCTCTGTACTCAACGTCATTCAGTTTCTGTTGAAATGAGATTTTCCATTTGCATGTGCAGATAGATACAATCTAAAACACTCATATTTCAAAAGGTACACAGCATTTTGTCAGCTGTTATCTCCTCTGGCTGAGCAGAAGACGAGGAGTCAGAGCAGGTGTGATGGAGGTGTCTGATGAGAAGGTGGTGCAGGTTGGATGTGTCAGTTTTGAGGAAGTTTACTTTAGTACCTCCATGTCAAGAGTCAGACTCACACTCATCAAACAAAATGCAGGATACTGTTTGTGTAGTTCAAACAATTCTGAATTCTGTTTTTTTCTCAGTCAGCATTTAAACACTCTGATCAGACCGTGAATAAAATGATAACATTGTGATGACTAAACACAGCAACAGTTTACTGGTATTGACAGTAAAAATATTGTTGGGAACACAGAGGCTTCCTGAAGAGGTGAGCTACTCTTATGTTGTAACTTCCTGTATCGCAAAATGAGAATTACAAAGATACAATAAATGTTTAATATCCTTTACAACATGTGTCAACAGACATCATCAAACTGCAGATCAGTTCCCCTAAACATCAATGTTTTATTGTCTGGCAACTTCCACATTTTGCACAATGAATTAAGTTTCTTCCCTCTGGACAGAGATTTATACACCTGAAGCTGAACTTAGCTGACAGTAAAAATACCTGTTTTTACAACACAAGGATAAAAAGAAATTCAAATTCAAATTTCTTCTCTCACAGACAAAAAAACAGGCACCTTTAAGCTTTAAAGCAACATTAGTTTAAATTTAAGCTCTGCCATGTTCATCACATTATTACAGGTCAATATAAATGTTCAGAGTGAATCTCCAGCTACTGAAGTGCAGCAGTTTACCTTCAGAATAAACACGACTGTCTGTGTGAGTAATAAAAACCTACCTGTAGGGTTCAGACAGGTGAACAGCAAAGACAGAAACATTGACTCCATCATCCTCCACAGATCATGATGCTCCAACTGAATCATTCAAAGTGGGTGGACAGGTGCAGCTTGTTGTGTACAGAGGAGGAGTTCAGCATCAGTGCAGTGTGTAACAATGGTAGCAGAACATGTTGGATATGTCTTCCAGGTGAAACACTCCACCTACTTTTACCTGACTGACATTCAGGCTTCAGGTTATTAAACATCCTGTATTATATATTTGCACTAACATCCTAGAATAAGGAATACAATACACCTGATGTGTGTCAGTGTTTGAATATACTCCTGCCACACAAGTTCATCTCTGTTAAAAACCTACTCAATGACATGAAAATGAAAAAATTGATGCAAGAAACTAATTAATCGACACTTCAAAATAACTTGGAGAGGCAATAATCATGATAAACATAATAAAAGCTTCATTAAATATATAATTAATTAGACTATAGGGGGTTTCAGTGTCTACAGTAGGTTTCTGTGTCGTACTTCAGCCCATCAAAGTGTCCAGACTTCCCTGCTGTGCAGACGTGCAGGTACAGTTTGCATTTCTCTGTTTAATTCAAAATAATGCAAATATTATAACCACATCAGCGTCACTGGTTGATCTGTTCATGACACTGGGAGTATTCACCTGTTCTGCTGCCTCTCACCTCAGTGCATCTGGCATGACTAGATCTGCTCGTTGTGTTGTCTGGTTTTGTCTTGTTGTTTCTTGTATTTGATTTCCATGTCTTTGTATCTTGTCTTGTGTCTATTTCCATGTCTTTGTATCTTGTCTTGTGTCTTTTGTTTTTCCATGCCCTCATGTGTCCTTTAAGTTCTCCTGTGTATTTTCCTATGTTCCCTCTGTCTATTGCTTTGTTCCCTTCATGTTCTCATGTGCTCCTCCCCTTCGTTATCTCACCTGTTGGTCCACCTCACCTGTTCCTCGTCTTGTCATCAGTGTCTGTGTATTTAGTCTCTGTGTTCCCATCACTCCTTGTCTGGTCATTGTTCTTGTTAGCTTCTGTCTGTGCTCCCGTTCATGTGCCTGCTCCTGTCTGTTCCTTGTTCCCCCATGGTATGTGTTTTTGGATTGGAGTTTTGCATTTTGCCTTTTGATTTGAACTTTGTGCTATTTGGTTTGTACTTTGTCTTGCTGTTTTTAGTTGCTACTTTCCCTTTTGCCCCTGTTTTGTCTGCTTCTGTTTTTTCTGTCAGCTTTAAAATAAAGCTCGCCTTTTGTTTCCCTTAGCCTTGCCTCTCGTGTGTAACTGCATTTGGGTCCACCTTCTCCTTTCCATAGTCTTCCCTTTAACCCCCTGCCTGACAGCATCTGGACATATAGAGCTCAATGTAATATCAAAGAAAACAAAAGTTTGAAATAAACTAAACATTGTCACTCTGAGTGCAGCTGTAGGTTTTGTTAATGCAAAATCTTTAACACACATTTATTATATTGTCTAAAAAATACATCACGAAAACAGGGTTTCTTCATTAATACTGGTTAATAATGATTATAACAATATAAACAAATCAATTCTGCAGCAATGTTGTGCTTGTTTCTGTCTTAGTCCTGAGTATTAGTTGCTATAGATATTGGATAATGCAGCATGCATTGCTGCCTTTTAGTTTTTGTTTCTGGCTTGAACATGCCTCTCTAGTGATTGCTCTTTACAGCTCTCTATGCAAATATCACTGAAAGTGTCAGTAACCTGCTGCAGGTGTGTGTGTGAGCTCCACAGTCCTCCAGCACCTCTGTAAGCAGACAGAAGACACATGAGCACAGCCAAACACACAAATCATTACAGAAAGAACTGGATACGTTTTATTACACAAAGCAAGAAATATATTCATGTATGACATTGGCTGAATTAACAACTATGTCCAATTAGTTAAGAATGTGTTGCAGACAGTGTTGCATAAAAATTACATAGTTCAAAATGTACTGTTTTTTCAAGAAAGTCAGGTGACTTTCTCCATGGACAAGAAAGAATGCAATATTAGTGATGTGCTGTATCGAAGGTAACTGGATATATTTCAGTTTGATGAAGATGTTTCACGTCTCGTCCAAGAGGCTTCGTCAGTTCTAGCTAACCAGAGGGGAGTCGCAGGGTTTTAAACTCGGTACGGGAGTTTCCTTACAGAGTCATTGAGGGCAGGGGAGAGTTTTGAGTTTCAGAGTCGTTTAGAAATCAGAATCAGAAACAGATTCATTTCCAAGAATGTTTAACACCAACGAGGAACTTTTCTTGGTGAATAAGGTGCATGATTGAAGACAATAAACAATAAACAAACAGTGATTACCGGTATTTACAATTTAAACAATAATCAAACAGAGGCTTTTCCAGCTAGTTAGTATGACCTGGATGACTCAGAACCTTCATCAACAAATATACAAGAAAAGTCAGCAAAATGTTCCTAATACGTAAGGGATAATGCCCGACGAGGTGTCCATAACGAGGAGTTAATGGACGACGCGGAGGCTGCACGTCGGACGGTTCTCAGGCCTCCGTGTCGTCCATTAACTCCTGTTTATGGACACCTCGTAGGGCATTATCCCGCTTATACCATGGTCACTTGCCAAAGAAAAGAAATTCGGACCATTAATTTATATTTTCATGCGTTTTACAATCTAAATATAAAGTTTTTCACAAGCCATAACTTAGTTTCTCTGGTAACGCCTGAGGGTTTGACTAATACCTGGAACAATCATTACTCTCCTGTAAGATTCTTATGCAACGGAGACGTTGTTCACTCCTCCAGTAAATAGGACGGATCATAGATACGACTTGGCAACGGGAGATATTCTAGTCTGCTCAGCGATGAGCCAGAAAGCTAACACTATGCTAGCAAGATTCAAAGTCAATAACATTGCGTAAGGTTGACAAACAGTAAATATAATTTGACAGTATGCTAGCTAACACGATTAGCTAGCTAACCAGTCATGTCATTGTCATTGAGGATAAGACACTGAAGGACTGACGGACTGCACTCAGTGCTGGAAATATAATATTCAGATCTGATACGCCAGCTAGCGCATTGATTTACAGCGGTGAACAGACAATCTGACTGGAACTACTTAGTAGGTGTCCGTATATCAGGGGTTAATGGACACCCTGCAGCCAATCAGAATGGAGTATTCCCCCAGACCATGGTCTTAAAGAAGTTGAAGTATTCATAGTCCAGTCAAATGTCTCCTATGATATCGGCAGTTTGTTAATTAATATTCCTGCTGCATTAATGTGTACATGTCATTTTATCAAACTCCTTCATACACAGCTGGGTAGTTTAATGTACAGCGTTACGTCATCTTTATCTCAGAGTAGCTCAGATCTTTACATCCATCAATGAATTTACTTTTACTTTTGAAACTTAACATTTAATTGCAGATGCTTTTACTACTTTTACTTGAGCACTATCTGTATGTTTTACTTTCACTTCAGCAAAATATCATTTGAACTTGATATCTTAGCTTCTACTCAGTCATGACTTCTGGGTACTTTTAACACCTCTGGCTGAAGTGAAAGTTGTGTTTTGTTTTGTTGCTGCCAGCTCGGTCGTTGAGACTCATGTTTATCTGACGTTTCTCCTCACAGCTGCTGTATCTGAAGAGAGCTGACAGTTTAAACACAGAACAGAAAGCCAACGTGAAAAAACAAAGTGTCCAATAACAGCCTGAGGATGATCTGATAACAAAGAGCAGACCTGATGCAGCTACACAGTGTGTCCTGACATGTTGGTGAAATCGCTGATTTTATTTCTTTGAACAGAACAGGACTTTTTAAAAAAGTAATCACAGTGTTGCATGGTGACTGAGTACTTCACTGAAATATTATATTGAGGCACTGTGGGGAAACATACTGACTGATGAGGCATCTGCGTCTGTTTGTTTCAATGATAAGAGTGTTGACACTAACGTCATGGGACACTGAGCAGGAAAAAGCCGGTGTGTAAACATGGAAACAACGGTTAAATTACTTGCATGGCAGGAAATGAAACCGACAACGATCTCTTGCAGACAGGCTGTGTCAGAGTTAATTGGCTCTGAGCTCCAATTAACCAACAACCAGTTTTTTAATCACAAATAATTATTCCTTATTCAAGGTAGAGAGTAGTCTGTTACATTAGTGTATTAAGAGGTTAAAAGTGGAACTACGCACCATATTCTCACATTTCCTGTGTATGTCATGAACATGGACCGAGTAATGAAGTGAACTCACTAATATCCCAGACTCCCTTAACAAATCACATGACTTTAAGAGTTGTCAAATCAAGAGGAGAAACGTCTCCTCAAGGTCACTCATCCCAAGTCACCTTTGTTTTTGTTGCTCCTTAATGCATTTTTAGAAAATATAATAATAAGTGTGTGTTAAAGATTTTGCTTCAGCAAAACCTACAGCTGCACTCAGTGTGACAATATTTAGTGTATTGCAAACTTTTCTTTTCTTTGATGTTACATTGAGCTCTATATGTCCAGATGCACTGAGGTGAGAGGCAGCAGAACAGGTGAATACTCTCAGTGTCATGAACAGACCAACCAGTGACGCTGACGTGGTTAGAATATTTGCATTATTTTAAATTAAACAGAGAAATGAAAACTGTACCTGCACGTCTGCACAGCAGGGAAGTCTGGACACTTTGATGGGCTGAAGTACGACAACACAGAAACCTATTGTAGATATTAAAACCCCCTATAGTCAGATGAATTATATTTTCAATGAAGCTTTTGTTTTATTTATCATGATTATTGCCTCTCCAAGTAATTTTAAAGTGTTTATTAATTAGTTTCTTGCATCAATGTTTTCATTTTCATGTTGTTGGGTAGGTTTAAACAGAGATGCACTTGTGTGGCAGGAATATATTCAAACACTGACACACATCAGGTGTACTGTATTCCTTATTCTAGGATGTTAGTGCAAATATACAATACAGGATGTTTAATAACCTGAAGCCTGAATGTCAGTCAGGTAAAAGTGGGTGGAGTGTTTCACCTGGAAGACATTTCCCAACATGTTCTGCTACCATTGTTACACACTGCCCTGATGCTGAACTCCTCCTCTGTACACAACAAGCTGCACCTGTCCACCCACTTTGAATAATTCAGGTGAAGCATCATGATCTGTGGAGGATGATGGAGTCAATGTTTCTGGCTTTGATGTTCACCTGTCTGAACCCTACAGGTAGGTTTTTATTACTCACACAGACAGTTGTTGTTCATTTGAAGGTAAACTGCTGCACTTCTGTAGCTGAAGACTGAAGACTTCACTCTGAGCATTAATGTTGACCTGTAATCATGAGATAAAAATGGCAGAGCTCAGATTTAAACTAACGTTTCTTTAAAGCTAAAATGAGCCTGTTTTCTTGTCTGTGAGAGAAGAAATATGAATTTGAATTTCTTTTTATCCTTGTGTTGTAAAAACAGGTATTTTTACTGTCAGCTAAGTTCAGGTTCAGTGTATAAAACTCTGTCCAGAGGGAAGAAACTAAATTCATTGTGCAAAATGTGGAAGTTTCCAGACAATAATAGTGATGTTTAGGGGAACTGATCTGCAGTTTCATGATATCTTGTTGACACATGTTGTAAAGGGTATTAAACATTTATTGTATCTTTGTAATTCTCATTTTGCGATACAGGAAGTTAGAACATAGAAGTAGCTCACCTCTTCAGTCAGCCTCAGTGTTCCCAACAATATTTTTGCTGTCAATACCAGTAAACTGTTGCTGTGTTTAGACATCACAATGTTATCATTTTAGTCACGGTCTGATCACAGAGTGTTTAAATGCTGAGTGTGTATGCACCTGAGCAACCAAAATTCATAAAATAAGTAAAAAAAGTTAAAAGAATAAACGCTAAGTGATGAATCAACCTCCAACCAACCAACAGACAGAAGAACCAATTATGATTAAATGATTCCTGATTTTCAGAATGACAACCTGAATTCATCATATTTAATGACATGTATAATAAAGTGCTCCTGTCTCCTGTTTGTTCTTCAGTTTTACTTGCAGCTCAAACACAGCTGATTGGTTCACATCAACCAATCGTAGCCCTGGTTGGTGATGATGTTCTTCTTCCATGTCACCTTGAACCTGCAGTCAGTGCCACTTATGAGACAGTGGTGTGGTCCAAAGCAGCTTTGGAGCCGAAGTACGTCCATCACAAAGATGGACGTCTGCTGTTTGAAAAACAAGATCCATCGTATTTTTTACGCACAAGACTGTTTATGGATGAACTGCAGCGTGGAAACGTCTCCATGAAAATATCTAAAGTGGAACTGTCTGATGCTGGAACCTACAAATGTTCTCTCCCTGCAATGAAGAAGGAAGCTGAGGTGGAACTTATTGTTGGTACGTCAAAAAGGTAGAATGGGATTATTCTACCCGGCGATTAGCCCACCGACTACATTTTAATGGAAACTTGAATGAATATCTGTTGCTCAGATATTCCTATACACATACTTCATACTTTTTTATTCATTATTGAGGAACAAAGTGTCAAATGATGATACTAAAACAGGAAGTCTAACTGTGATCTTTGTTTCCCCAGGACAGTCTGATGTGATTGGCTCAGACCAACCAGTTAAAGTACTGGTCAGTGATGACATCATCCTGCCATGTCACCTGGAGCCTCCACTGGATGTAACAACACTATCAGTGGAGTGGAGACGTGGTCCAGCCCTGGTCCACGTCTATAGAAACAGGAGGGATGATCCAGTTTCTCAGGACCAGAACTTCAAAGGTAGAACTTCTCTCTTCCAAGATGAGATGACCAGAGGAAACATTTCTCTAAAACTGACCAACGTCACTGAGCAGGATGCAGGAAATTACACCTGCTCTGTTCCCAAACTGCAAAGAAGCTACGTTACACTCGTTGTTGGTGAGTCCAGATAAACTGAAGCAATCTGAAATGAAATAAGGTGCACATGTTTGGGTTCAGTCAGGGTTCAGAAAACGAAAAATACCTGTTTTGGTTGCCACAAACAAGCTGCAGATGGCCTGACTTACCAAAAACTTACAGAAAAGGATTGGGGCCTATGTTAAAAAAAGCAATTGAGACATTAACAAAAAGTTAGAATTCTGAGTTTAAA